>NW_010299164.1:48555-55275 GCF_000700745.2 Antrostomus carolinensis | reverse complement strand
GGTTTTGTCACATGAAAGGTAAAAATAAAACGCCTTTCACGGTGTGCTTGTATGACTTTTTACTGCCTCAAGCAAGTTGTATCAACCTGCCCCCCACCAGGTATCTTTCATTACCTCCCCATGGATGCAGAGCAGGTCATCTCATACAATAGCTTTTTATTCAGATAGATGACTTCAAAAATTCAAAAGGTACTAAATATAAACCACAGAAAATTTAAATGGAATGCTTTTAGAGTTTACAAATTCATAGGAGCCAGCAGAGTCAGAATCAAAAGTCAACTTTCAGGCTCTGGATAAAATGAAAGGTGGATTTAAATATACTTCTGCTCATTTCTTTTGTATTTACTGTAGATTATGTTATTATATTTGCCTCTTTTGGAGATTCCGCCTCGCCCCCCGCGCCCCCCCCCCCAAGTGCCCTGCCTTCCTGGTTCTTGCATGAAAAGAGACAATTCAATTCCTTCTTTCCCATGCAAAATAATATGAAAGAGATTTGGGGTTATTTAAGGAAACTTTGCCTCCAAAACTAGGTCCTTGTTTGTTTCCCAATGCTGATTTAAGACAGCAGACAAATACAAATGGATGTCTGAAAATACAAAACCAGAGAACGCATACACTCTGCAATTTCAAACTTCTTATTCCCATACATGCCCACTCACTTGTGGTTCTGGTGCCTCTGTTTAGTAAGCCCCAAAACCAGCAGTACAACTGTCTCAGCTGCCTTGGTATTACTTGCTTATTTCTACCTGTCACCTGTACCTGTGACACTGATTTATGCAGCCACTGAGTGTGTTTGAGGAGCAGCTCTCCCTTCATAAGCAAAACACTTGCATAATCTCCAGCACAAAGTCCTTGGCTGTTATTTGCACCTGATGTACCAGTTCTGTCTGCCAGTGTGAATAAAATCAAGACATCCAGAGCACAAAGTCTGTGAGTGCAGTTGTTTCCATACCACAAGCAAATAAAAGCAAACAATACCTTCCTCTTCCTCTCCCTGACACAGCAGTCACTCCCCACCATACCAATCAGGCAGGACAGCTGTGCTGTGGGTACTAGTTCAAAAACTTCATTACTTTGACAAAATAAGTTGCAACACATTTATGAATGCACTGTGAAGTATTACAAATAATTAGAACTAAATCATTCATGTCAGGAACAAATGAATAAAACCCATTTTGCAATGCAGCATCCCTGATTTATTTTTACTTCTTTCATTTAGAGCAGTTGTTAATCCACAAACCCCAGAAGTCCACACAGGGTGGGTCTCCAAAACGTTAGTGGATGCCAGGGAGGTTGTGTCTTTTTTTTTAGGTTCATAAGGGAAAAGATCACTGTGGGTCAATAACAAACAGAGAAAACAAAAGGTTAACAAGCAACTGCTTCTGGATTTCACATTCTGTGTTTTCCAAGTGTATGCTATTCTGCCTTTTTTTTAAGAACTTATCTCCATTTTGCATTTGCATAGGGGTACAAAATATGCAGAATCACACTCGAGTTCGAAATAATATTAAATACAGCTATAGCTAACATCTACACCTTGAGAGACTGGCACTACCTTGGTGCTTTTTGACTTCCAGTATGCTTGTTTGCAAGCATCACAAATAACACTGCTTCTTTTTAAAGTTTCAGTTTCACGAGGTGAGGATTTCTTTTTGGGGGTTTAGGTTATGGTAGCGGTGATCAGACCTTCCTCCCTTACGGCTGTTGCTATTGTCATTCTCTGTATCACCAATATATTTCACAAAAAAGCTGCGATCAAATATAGGAGAGGATAAATAAACATATCACCTCAGAACTACTGCAAGTAATGCAAAGCCATACTGCCAAAAAATTCTACTTTTTTGCTTAATCTCATTCTAAGAGATATTCTGGGAAGAGACATATGCAAACCTGTAGCCAAATTAAACACTGAAATAATTCTTAAAAATTAATAAAACCATAATGAACTATTTTCAAACAAATATACAGGCACCTGTGGCAAAATAAAATCCTGGAATAATCTTGGATCCTTCCAGTTCCATTCATTTCAACACAAACCCATGTTTCTCTGTACAGCTCTGACAGCAATGACTCCTATAACAGAAAGAGCTTTTGGGGCTTTCTTTACTGGAAGAATGCCCAAGAGCTTGGAAAGCACAAACCCCTGTGAGAACCATGAGAAAACAGAATGCTCATTTCTCTTAAGTGTCTTTTCTTATTATTCTGCCAAAAAATTTCCAAACTCTCTGAATGTATTTTTAATGCTATGATTAAGTTAATTCATACTATTCCAATATTAATTATCCTACGAAATTCTGCAACTCCTGCAGAGCTATATTTGGTAAAATTTCAAAGGTTTATTGATTGTGTGGCAATACTTTAATTTAAAATATTCCATCTGTGAAACTGTTTGCAATCTTTCCTAAGGTTTCTATGAGCTTCTCTGGAGTAATTTTTCTTGTCATTTGAAGAGGAAATATATTCTCAGAAGTTAAAATTAATATAAATAGGTAGGAAAGCCAAGGTTTTGTTTCTATTCTGTTTTATTGTATACTACTCTACACTGTTCTGTTCCATTCCTAGACTTTTCACAACATGAAGTGGAGAGGTTTGTAGACCCAATCACTACACTTTTCTAGTCGTTTTCCTATTTGTGAAATTGTAGTATACCCCTTACCTGCATTCCAAGTGCACCACAGAAATTAGTACATTTGATCTTGCTACCTTATCATAGCAAAAACACCTATAAAAAATGAACAGGATGCAAAATTAGGTACTGTACCCTTTAATTCTGAAAACAACTTGCTATGATGCGTGATGTTTCCTAGCACAAATAGCTCCTTGATACCTGGGCAAATTACCAATTACGAGTGCACTGCTCCCCAGAGTGGATATTTGCACATGTAGCCCTACAATCTGCAACGTGTACTCAATCTTGCATAAAAAGGACTTTGAGAAAAATTTATTCCTCGCTGACATGAGTACAAATGCTCCATAGTGAGTGGGGCTTTTGGGCTCTGCAATGGGGTGCTTTATGCAAGGAGATCCAAAGCAATGAACATTTGATGAATTAAGATGTAAGGAGATTGGAAAAGGCAGATCATCTGCTCTAATTCATAGAGAGAGAGACTCTAATTCAGAGAGTCCTGTGTAGCCAGGACAATCCTTCGCCAAGAAACATCTGTGTCCACATCCCCACAGATAGGACTTGATACAACGCTCAGATGCCAGAAATAAATTTCCCCTGTGTTCAACGGGATAGGAGCACGCGTTTACTGAACACAGAGTCTGGCTTCTCCCAGAAGGTACTAGACTCAAAGTTGGAACTTATGCACATAATTATTATTCTACTCCAATCATCTTTATGCATGAACTGGATTTATTTTATTTTTCTAAGCTCTTATTTAATACAATAGGCAGTGCAGAAACTAAGAAGCTAATACAATCACTTCTGCTGTGTACTGCATGTTTATCTGTCTGAAAATGTAAAACCGTCAGAATGCATGAAGTATATCAGAAGTGTCACTAGGCCTGTTTGGTATGCAAAAGACCACTGGAGAAGTTATTTTATTTTAAAAAAATATTTACTCCAAATTACATTTCTCCTTCTATGCCTTCCATACTCAACAGTGAATTTTTAAAAAGTTTTCTGACTGATTTTTAGATATTTACAAGCAATGCAAACCAAACGATTAACAAGACTCGGATCCAGACTGAGATGTAAATATGCAAAACAGCTTTAACCTGAGCAAGCCTGTCATACCTGAGATTTTAAACAAATTTGAACAGTTAAGGTGCCTTACAGTTCTTTCCAGAGAAAGAACTCCAATACGTATTTTAAGGTGACTAATGCTGCGGAGACTGAAATTTTCTCAAAAGACACATGTTTCAACAAATGCTCCTCAGTTTTAACCCTGAATGCCCCTTATTTTTGGCATTGCTTACTTTCTACTTTCCACATAATTTTCATCAGAGAGAAGCAGCTACAGAAAGACCTGCTGTGGTCACCTGAGTACTGTGAATTTTTTTTTATAAATGTAAACTTTGTCAGGGATTGCCATTCAATTTTGGTCTTGGGGAGACAATTATGTTACTGTGAGAGTTAAATCACAAGGCCTACAAGAAAGCTGGGGAGGGACTTTCTATAAGGGCAGTTAGTGACAGGACAAGGGGAAATGGCTTTAAGCTGAAAGAGGGGAGGTTTAGATTAGATATTAGGAAGAAATTATTTCCTGTGAGGGTGGTCAGATATTGGAACAGGTTGCCCAGAGAAGCTGTGGCTGCTCCTCCCTGGAAGTGTTCAAGGCCAGGTTGGATGAGGCTTTGAGCAACCTGGTCTAGTGGAAGGTGTCCCTGCTGATGGCAGGGGGGTTGGAACTGGATGAGCTGTAAGGTCCCTTCCAACCCAAACCATTCTGTGATTATATTCTATGAAATGATACCAGTAAGAAGTAAAGTAGACTGGGATGTAGAAGACACTGACTGTTGAGTTACACTGATACTTCAGTCTGTTACATTTATTCCCGAGTGCTTTAGCCACTAAAGCAACAGGCAGCAGTGCATCAAGACAATCACCACAACAATGACGACTCTTCATTATTCAAGAAACACTATTTAAATCACCCTCTTTTTCTATTAAAACATTAACAAAAATCCCCATTAAGTAATCTGCATCTCACAAATGATAGTGACCTAGGTCTTCTGCTGCTACCAGCATAACTTGCTTTAGGGCAATGGGCTCTTAACAACCATCAGTTTACAGCAAATGAACATTTATCTGATTTTTTTTATTTTATTGTATTGTATTTCTGTAATGGTGCTTGAAATTAACATTTTGACTCTGTTTTTTCACTCTTTTTTGATCATTAATGTAGTAAATTATACCAGCAAAATTAGTACAACAGTTTCCTCCATTTCCTAAAAACCTATTAACTTTAAATGTCTGAGTAGAAACTGTGTAGCATTTTGAGGGTGATTGTCTTATTTCTAAGGTCATACTTGGGCCTATTGACCTAAACTAAACTGACTCCAGCTCAAATATTCACAAGAAGAATCATATCAAATTAAAAGCATAAAGCAAAAGAAGAAAATAAAAAAAAGAGTCTAGACATATGGTTACATAATGAAAGCTAAAATAATCTATAACCAGTCAAAGTGTTTCAGTGACATCCGCAGGCTGTCTTCCTGTGAGGCCCCTATTGTATTCTTCAGACTTTAAAAAACCTCATAAGTTGAGGTATTCAGCAAGCTGCTGGATATAATTTATCTTGCTTTAATTTATTGGAACATGTCTCTATATCACTGTTCTTATTTTAACAAAAAGGTTTTTAAACTGGTAAAACTAAATGTATATTTAATTTATTTCACCCAGTAAAGAATCCTTGAGAAAATCAATTTCCATTTACAAAGGCATCCCAGCAGGTTGGAAGTCCTATTACTGCACTATTGTACCTCTTACATCCAAGTTTGTCTGACATATGGTATCATTTCTTCTCCATGATTCCATTACTTCTGGAAAATTATGTTAAAACATCATTATAAATGTAACTTAAAACTGACAAAAGCTGTGAAAATCAAAGCTAGTGCTGATCACTGGCAGTTTTGGTTGTACACCTGATGATTGACGCATACATTTTCATATTTCTGCTGTCATATGACCAAGCAAACAACTTATTATACTTCACCCTCACAACTACTGAGGTATCACCAACAGTACTATTTCTAATCTGCTAAAGCAGCAGTGTGGAACCACTTCATGCCTTTTTATTTAATCAGAAAAGCCCACCAATTTTTTTTTTTCCTGGCTTACAGTTAATTTCTTTATCAAATGACACTGTTTAAATATTATTTGTGTGGCACATTATTTTCACAGGAATTTAATTCAGTTTCAGGTTAAGCCTTAATTTCACTCTTAGTTTTATACTAAGTATAAAAAAATATACATGTCTGTATGCTCATGTAATAAAAGGTGCTGTGAATTAGAGGGCTCGAATTCCATTGAGGTTTCTGAT
This sequence comes from Antrostomus carolinensis, assembly GCF_000700745.2. NCBI lineage: Eukaryota > Metazoa > Chordata > Aves > Caprimulgiformes > Caprimulgidae > Antrostomus > Antrostomus carolinensis. The sequence continues at coordinate 49,285 of NW_010299164.1, read as the reverse complement.
GATGTAATAAACTATGGGACAGGGGATCCAGTAGATTGTGTCATCAACAGAACCCAAAGTATAAATTAGAGCTCTGTAATTCAAGCCTGACCTGCTTTGTATTTCAGAGAAAATATTGCTACAATCGCTGTGCAGTTACCAACATTTTAGTGCTACTGCAACTCTTCACTCTGCTTCTTCAGTAACATACCCAAGACACACCCAAGTCCATTGACTGTCACTGCTCCTGGCTCCTCTTCAGGTATTTCTGGAGAGTTCTGATATTCTTGTACATGACATTTTACAATCAATGAGCACAACTTCAGGATGAATGCTGATGTAGGTGTATAACGACATACACAGGAATTACGAGAGCTTTTTCTGGAGCTGTAACACACACAACATTGCAATGACTAATGCTCCATTCGCCAAGCCAGCATCAGAAAAACAGGGCTGTAAAACTAATCACCTCATAGCCCAAGAATGACACAGCTGAGGTTGCCTTTGCATCCTTGATTCATTTGAAGGTGTGTATTGCCCCTCATCCACAGTAGTACAGATTTTAAAGGTAACTAAGGGAATCAGATGTTCTGATGTCACTGAAGTTCTGAAGAATGTAGCTCTGTAGCTCTTTTAGAAACCACTGAAAAGTATAATTTACTGTATTTAATTCTACAGTCCTCTGTCTTACTCAGGGATAGATGGTGCTTACTAAAGTAATATTTGAGCAAATATAATCAAGTTCTTAAAT
>NW_010299164.1:47787-48511 GCF_000700745.2 Antrostomus carolinensis | reverse complement strand
AATGAATCTCTGATCTGATGAGGTGTGAGGTTTACTTTAAAACAGTATCTGAAAGCAGAAGAGAAAAACACCTCATATCTGAGCACTTTCCTTTTCTGAACTGCAAGAGGACTCAGAAGTGAAAAGAGGAGGAAGAAAAAGATTTGTCTTCCCTGAGAATGCATATAGTGACCAAAGGCAAAAAGAAGGAAGATAAGATTTCCAAATGTGGGAGTAAAATTTTCTTTTAGTTGTTCACAGAATTAGTATGCAGACTACACAACAGAAGTGTCTATGTCCAGTATAAACACTTACTTTACACTTCCTAAAGCAAAGTGATTGAAATTTGGGAAAGGAAATCACAGGTAAGACAGTGACAGCAACCATTCCAGCCCACAGATAATATACCCATGTGACAAGAGGCATTCAATTTTTATAACCTGGACCTATGTCTGACTGCAATCAGAAAATAGAGGGCAATTTGTTCCTAACACTCCTTTGTTGCACATTTTTTACCAGGTTTTAACCTCCAGCAACTCTGGGATTTGACAGGAGAAGGTATCTCCCTTATACTATATCCCTACATCCCACATCAGACTAAGAATAAATTCCAGCAAGCCATTAACTGTGTGTAAATCAATAAAAAACAAACAAACAAAAATAAATCCCAGAGGCCAGACACAGAAGATCAGAATTTCCAAGCACCTGTCTGATTTATAGACTCTCTCTACTAATTCTAAACCCA
>NW_010299164.1:20821-47757 GCF_000700745.2 Antrostomus carolinensis | reverse complement strand
GAATGCCACACAGCCCCTAGTCTCCATCCTTATCTTCATCACCATTTCCCCTCTGCCACTTCAACACAGTACAGAAAAAGCAGCAACTACCCTGCTATTGGCTATCACTACAGGTGTTTTTGCACATTATTTGAATATTAGGTACTTGATTGCTGCACACACATTTGTTGTTACAATTAGAGTTGTCTACTTCATGTATGATTCTTTAATAAGCCGTTGTTAATAATGCCCAAAGATGCACAACACGTACAGCTACAGCGTGTGAAATACAAAGCATACAGGAACCGCAAGGAGCTTGTGCATTTGTGTGCATGTGTATACACACAACAAACAAACAGCAAAGGAAGCACTTTTATACCTTGTTCTGTTGGCAGACCGGCTGTGTGGCAATAGAAGACAAGATGATGCTGTACCATTACTACACAGATCTGTACAAGGGTTGAACAACGCAGCAACACCATGTGCAGAGGCAACAACACCAGAAGGAACTGTTGCATCAAATGACTACAAGTTGAAATGAACACGCAGAGGAGGAGTTCCACAACGCTGACTCCTTCCAAATGTAGCATGAGAGCATGGTTTTCCTCTACAAATCTCTTTGAATAGTTATGAGAGGTTCAGGCTTCTTGTGAGCAGTCATAGAGCTTTGAAAATGAGTATTTTTGTACCATGTTGGTGGTGAGAGCATCTGTGGAACAATGCCATGGCATATGCCACAGAAATACATCACTGAAATAAAGCCTCCTTCTTTCCATGCTGGGAAAAAAAAAGTGAGATACAAATATTTCATTTTTAGAAATAAGTATGTTCAAACCAGGCAGTTCTTAACCCTGAGTTCTGCAGGCAGAGGAGCTGCTTGCACTGATGCAGAGCTACTGCAGCGTAGATGCCACGTTTCATCCGTAAGACCGGCTGCTGCCTGAGCCCAGATCCTCAGCATGGACATCGAGTGCTGAGGGGATTTCACCTCTTAGAAAAAGCAGGCAAAGTTAATCCCTGCTCTCAATCCACTGATTGCAGAACACTTACATCAGAAATAGAGTTGGTTCTGTCTATGTAACATCCTTCATCAAAGTATCCATGAAAATATCCTTTGGCAAATCTCAAAAAAAAAAAAAGCTGCCACATTTCTTTTGGCACTGAGGTACCTTCATACTGCTAGAGAATTTCTCAGGGGGTGATAAAAATAAGTAGCATATTATTGAGTAATGAAGCTGTGCTGGTTTTGGCTGGGATAGAGTTAATTTTCTTCCCAGTAGTTAGTGTGGTGCCATGTTTTGTGCTGAAGACAGGGCTGATGGCACAGGGATGTTTTAAGTTTAGAGTCAAGGCCTTTTCTGCTCCTCACACCACCCCACCAGTGAGTAGGCAGAGTGTACACAAGGACTTGGGAGGGAACACAGCCAGGACAGGTGACCCTGACTGACCAAAGGGATATCCCATACCATACAACATCATGCTCAGCATATAAAGCCAGAAGAAGGAGGAAGTGGGAGGGATGTTCAGAGCAATGGCATTTGTCTTCCCAAGTAAACGTTACGCATGATGGAGCCCTGCTTTCCTGGACATGGTTGAACGCTTGCCTGCCGATGGGAAGTGGTGCATGAATCCCTTGCTTTGCTTTTCTTGCCTGCATGGCTTTTGCTTTACCTGTTAAATTGCCTTTATCTCAGCCCATGAGTTTTCTCACTTTCACTCTTAATGATTCTCTCCCCCATCCCGCCCAGGGTGGAGAGTGAGCGAGTGGTTGTGTGGTGTTTAGTTGCTGGCTGGGGTTAAACCCTGACAGAAGCTCATACAGCATAAATCATCTTCTCCCTAATATCCGGATCTTCGAGACCTTAGTTTCTCATAGGAAGAAACCAAATCCAATGTTCTCGGCCATGCTGTCCTGTAACTCACCAGAAGCCAGCACTTTGCGACAATTTCCATTCACTAGAGAGCATCTTTTTTTGTGGCTAGAACAATCAGCATGTTTTTAGCACATGGGCTGTTGAGTCCATATCAAATTAGGTGTCCTGCTGGCCATATGCAGAGAGAAAGGCCCACAGGAAAAGTTGGGGAAGTAAAGGTGCAGGAGTGTAAAGAGACATTTAACTAAAATGCAAAGGGGGCGGGGAGGGCAAGAGCTCATTACGTGAACTTCTCTCCTGCTGTCATCCCAGGTTGTGTAAATATTAGCTAAGTGAACTGGAATAATGGCTCGATTGTCTGAGAGGATGACAAGTGGCAGCTAAGAACTGGGTCAGGATCAATCATTATTTGCATACCAAATGTTCTTTCTTTTCTCATACAAATAGAGTAAAAGGTAACATTTCTCACTTTAGAATAAAAACCTTCAAATGCCTTTCACAAAATGGCTTATATTGTATTTTCAGAAAATTTGTTTAGTCCTCAACAGCTCTGCTAAAATTCCTTAATCATGATTTGAAACTCATCTAAATCCCAGCTTCATCAACTCTACTAATGTATCATAAGCAGTACTGCTCAGCTTTCCAGTAAACTAGTCTGCTTTGCAATGTGTTTCTTTCTGGCTCCATAACACTCGTTCTTATTTCAGTCTTAAAGTGCTTCTTCTTAACTCAATATATTTTCAATATATTTTGGGATTGACATTTGTAGCTTTCCTCTTATTCAAGCCATAGGCCTTTTGTCAACACACCAAAATCCAAACCTGTGGCACTCCTGCAGATTCCCTCTTCGGTCGTCATTAAAACACAGCTTGAATTCCACCCTGTTTCTGTACATGGCAGATTTATGATAGAAATTACAAGAATCATTCATCTTTCTCAAGCTTATAGTATACTTCACTGCTGGACCGTTACCTCTCTTAGAGAAGCTACTTGCAGTAAGGAAATTGGAGAGGAGCAGCTAGATGGAAACTTTTATCATTTGGACACTGTTCTTGTCCTTATTGATCCTTGCCTTAGTTCAGCCTGTACCCCCTTAGCTACAACACCACCACTTATTTCTAATGAGACCAGAAGCGTCAGAGAGACTATGAATGGTGAATTAGTAAAACTAACACTTTCTAGGCTTATTTCTTCAAGTATTTTAATATTTTAAAGAATTCCTTTTAAATGTTTTAAGAGCTTTAAATTAGTAGCTGTAACCTCAGCGTAAATTAAAAATCTTCCCTTCCCAATGAAAAACAACGCCAAGTTTTTTGTATACTTATTGTTTGTTTACACTCCCCATCAAGATATTCCCTAGAAACTGATTCTTAATGCTGAAAGAATCTGAAATTGTAATACAACATCCATGCTAACTAATCTTGCATTATACCTTCATTAAAAGCAATTGCAACACCACTCCTTTCTTTTCATGCACAAACATCCACCCAAACCCATAAAATTTTAAATAAATATTTAAATTTTAAATAAATATTCCAAAGTCCATATAAGCAGAACACCTAATTCTCACATCAGAATGCAGATAGGTGAGAATGTGTGTGCAATCATACCCAAAAGGAATTTCAGATGATGTAAAACTTTGAATTACAAGCTGTGGCCAAATGCAGGAATCACAGTAACTCAAACTTCTCTCTCCAGACAAAATGGAAACTCAGAGTCATAGTCATGCACATATGCTAAGACTGATACATATATATATATATAAATACAGTAGCACTACAAGTCACATCTGGATGTGACCCCATTGCTCTAGATACTGTGTGGTCATATAATACAAAATAGCTGCTTAAAATTAAGCCGGAGGAAAGCTAAGGGTATTCTGGAATAAGGGGGGGGAAAAAGTGCACCCACACACTTTTCTCATTATGGATTGCCTCTTCCCCTGGGTTTTTAAACAAACTTAAAGCTTTTGGACTTCTTTCTTTTTCCACTGAAAAGAGATGCGCCACTAGACATTCCAGGAATACACACGCTTCCTTTGACTGCGTTAGGAATCATCCCTAGGCCAAAAGTCAGCAACACATCGGGTCCTTCAGACATAATTTCTGCAGCTCATTCTGTTATTAATGAAAACTGAGAACAAATTCCAACTAGAGCAAAGTATCATAACCAAAAAGATGCAAGATACCATGAAGATGTCATCCCAGAACTCTACTTTCATATTGGTGCTGCATTGCTTAGAGAATATGAAAATCCATGTGTGTGAAATCCCAGGTGTCTGTCCCACGGTCTGGAACAGTCCTCCACCAGTTTTACTTTAGCTGACAGCTGGGTAACATAAACTGTCCGTATGCACATTCTTTGCCTAAGGTGAATAAGTAATAATGACACTTAATTTCCCCATAATTAGGACTTCACATGACAGCTATATCCTAATGGAATAAAGAAATTGTCAAGACAACTGAAGGAAGCTTGCGAGAACAGGAAACAAATTTAACGTGAGTTGGGTCTCTGGAAATCATTAGCAACTGGGATAGGATTGGCCAAAAGGTTTCACAAGTAAAACATTGTTCTGTATTAATTTCTCAGGTTCTTCACCTCAGAAATTTTCCTACTCAAATTCCACAAACTTTAGAAATACTAAATCCTGTATAACAATCCTATGTAATCCCAGGGATGCATTTTTCTACAGTTGAAGTAACTCCTACGGCACAACCATACCAAAATCAACTTTCTAACTAGAGAAAATTTAAATAATTAAACTCTTGTTGGCCTATTTTTTTTTTAGCACCAAAACCAACAGCCCTTTTCTAAGCATTTGGAGATCTTCACAAGTATATATCCATCTAACTTACACCGCTTTCACTGCAAGTTGTGCACGTGAGCACACCTGAAAATTCAACTAATGCAGCAACGAAATCCATACGAGTAGTGTGAGGTTCCTGGAGACATCACTTTGCTAATGCCCTAAAAAGAAAGATGCAGAAAGCTCATTGGTTTCCAGCTGACAGAATATTTACAATGCCTCGTGTCTAAATGGCATTTTATTGTATTCTCCCTGCTTCAGTCCCTATAAATTAAGAGATATGTGATTACTCAGTTATACTTTGGGTTCCACACACAATTTCATGGCCTGCCCTGCCAAACCCATAGCCCAAGTGTGCCACCTAATGGCCCCGCAGTCAAGGATGCATTTATACTGCTAGTTGAGCAAATAAAATCTAAAGAAAGCATAGTTCCATTTGTTGATGCGGAGGTGGAGTTTAAGCATTATTATTCTGAAGGATCTATCCACTACATTTCACTAGTAATTCTGAAGGTCTGATGAAATAATTCCTTTAAGGCACTTCAGAATTTTTAAGTAAGCAAGTATTTGAAGGTGACTATGAGGTTAAGGAATTCTGTGTAGCTTTAACCTTACAGTCTAAACCTCAGAGGTTACAAGCTGCCCAAAAAATTTGATATCCTGGTTGCCTCTGTTTACTCCAAGTCTCATCACTAAATGACCACAATTTCAAATGAAGTTGTGGTGAGTGACAGCAACAGATCCATCCTGCTAAATGAATGTGTTATTTCTTTTTATCTGTTAAAGTACTTACACAAGGCAAACTCTATTTAGCTGATATCATCTACTTAATAATGCAGTCCTATAGTCAAGGTGTGCCTTAAGAAAAAAAAAAAAACATGCCTAGAAGAGTTGTGTAATAACATTTGCAATGGTGATACAAATGGTCTCAAAGAGAATATAATTACATTATAAAATAAATATCACAGTAGCACACATTAATGAACTTCATTGTCAAGCAAAGTTCTTAAAAATACTATCTATCTAAAAATACTGTAAAGGAATAAAAAAGAGAAATACAGATGTGATTCATTTTATCTAACATTTAACATTGGGAAGCATAACTACTTTATAATAATTTACAAATATATGCATTGCAAATGTGGTACAGGGGTTCTAGGTTAAGGAAATGAATTACTTATTTGGTTACACACTGAGAAACTGAACACTAGGAAGGAGGTTTGGGGTTTACGTTTACACTGCAATTTAGAATAGCTTACTGTCAATCCCTGTTTTCTACCACTTGAAGATTCAGAAAATACTTGCATTTGAATAGGATTAATGATTTATTACAAAACCAGTATGCCAACAATGAACAAGGAATAGAAAGTACTTCTTGCTATTCTAATTATTTCTACATGTACTCAGTGCTTCCTTTTCATTATCGTTAACTAATAATGTAAAATTTAAATATTATCAGATACAAAACTGTATGGCAAGAGAGTGTTTATGTTACTTATTTTGAAATAACTTACACTAATTCCCCTTTTCTTTCCAAAGATGCCTGAATTCTATGCCTTTCTTTTCAAGATCTACTTCACCATCCTGCTTACCTTAGGCAAGATGAACCATATAACACCTTTCAATGCTGATAAATTCATCCACACCACAAGATTTCTTTCTCTTTATCTAAACAGTAGTAACAGAACAATTATATCTATTTTATGGAGCTGTAACATTACAGAATATCTCCATGATACATACCTATGGTGCTTTAGGAGGAACAATTACTGCAGAAGAGTCTTGACTATATCAGTGACACAAGTACAGCAATAAGGAAATGCTTACGCACAACAGCGTCCGTGAGCTGAGATACAATGGAACTTCATACACGGTTAAGTATAGTGTTAAGTACAAATATTCAAGTCCCATGCATTCCAATGTATATCTTATACATTCTATATATGTCAATGCATACACATTAATTCAAAGCCTAATGTCATTCTGCATACTGTGGAACTGCTGGGGGACAGGCAGGGAAATCACTTTAGATATAACAACACCCTTCTATCTATTTTGAAATCCTGCTGGTGAAGAAGATGTTTACATTTCAGATACAATGACCTTTCTCTGTGTATTCTGAAGTTCTGGAAAGAGATTATATTGTTACAATTTGATAAGAAATTTCAGAAAGCTTGAGCCCTAAAAAAAAAAAAAAAAGTATCTTATTTGCTGGGGTATTTAGAAGCTGCACAATACACAGCTAAATTCATGCAACTGTCACCTAATCAGACACTTGTTTGCAGCTGCCTGTTCACTTAGGAACTGGTAAGCAATGCCAGCCATGCTGAGATTCCAAACTCCAGTGGAAAGGGCTACAATAGGAATGTACATGGGAAACCATCAAAACAGTGATTTTAGAATGCATTTATATCCTTTAGTCCAAGCATGCTATTCCTGAAGCAACCTCCTACGAAGTGTTCAAGCAAACATGGAACTCCAGCCCTCCCACATGGGCCTTCTGGGAGTTGCCTGTGCTGGACAGAGTCCATGAACACAAAAAGCAGGCATTGTGCAAAGGAGAGATGGTCATACGTGTTTGTCTTCCTTTCTAAGAAAAGTGTTGAAGATATTTCTCCAAAGTATACTTTTTTTAGTTTAACCACAGAATTCTCAGTTTGTTATCATGGTAAAAGATGGAAGGATGTGCAACAGAGATTTCTTTCTCTTTTCCTGATTTCTTTGCTGTAATGATGAAGCTTGTATAACACTCTGCACCTTGCCTAAGCGAACAGGAGTAGAAGGATGAGCCAAGAAGGAGTTGAGTCAGTGTAGGTGAAAGAACTAAGTAGCTGATATTTGGGTTTTAACCTGTCTCTTCCTCGATTCTCCATATTCATGCTTGGACTATTTCATACAGAGCCATCTAACGCTGCCCACCTGCAAGGTTCTTTCCATTTCAGATCTCATTTCTCTGACAGGCTGCCAAACAGAAAGGATGTTATCTCACAATTTTTCGTCTCAGGATTTCTAATAAAACAACAAAAGGAAAATAAAGGTAGAAAATACACAAGAAGAATTAAGGAAGTCACAGCCAAGGCATCTCTGGAGAAGTGAAGTTTAAAAAAGATGCGGCTCATCTCTAGTTCTTGTCACAATCAAGGCTGTTCTACAGCTGGCTGCATCAAGATTGGGACTTGCTGCAGTTCATGGAGTTATAATAATACTTCTTTTTATTGTGAAAAGAAAAACAAGACATCTCTCCTTCCCATCCCACCCCATTCTTAATTTGCTATGTTGTGCAATTTGTACATTTTGGTAACAAATGGAAGATGTGTTTATTCCATCTCATTACAACCAGCACTGACCAAAGGACTTAGTTTTAGTGAAAAGTTATTTCCACTGCAGGTGCTGGTAATTAGCAAAGAAGGAATCAGTTGATGTTTGTAGACACAACCTTTCCCACTCTTTATTTGGAGATAAACTTCCTTAATGTATGGCTCTCATAATGTGTGCATATATCTTAAGACGGCAACTTGGTATAAATATTTAAATTAAATCAGTGGCAGCTTTCTCTAGTGTCAAAATATAAATGAAACTTGCAAAGAAAACAAAAAATGCTTCTATTGAACACTACTGAAAACTGCATGAGGTTTTAATGGAAATTTTTCACACCACTCCCCCTCTCATTTCCCATTGTAATATAAATAATTCTCCAGCAAAAGCCTAATTCTGAACAAGAAATGAAAAACTCAGATAAATAGAAGATCTACAGATATGTATGGGCTCTGCAAAAGTTATCATCTGTTTTGTTTTGTTAAACTAGGTAGTCACTTGTTAGCAAGACAGCCTGCCACACTGGGATGAGAGGAGGGGTTGCAAAACTTGCAAATAGATTAAACTGCTTCAGAGGTTGGAATTTGATTTCCTTATCAGACTCAGAAAGTTAGCTGATGCAAAGCAGAGCACAAACACTGAGCTTCTGTATTTTAAGCATACAGACAAGAAATGGTAATTGCACAGTGATGGCTCTGAGTTAATGGCAAAATAAGTCACTAAAACAGGTGAATAATTCAAATTTGACATATCTGCCAAAGCAGGGGAAGGGGCCAGGTGTCTTTCTGTCAACAGCAAGCAGTTAGTAGATTTTCCTCCATCCTTATCATGCTCCAAAGATCTTGAAGTCAAAGAATCTTGTTATCTGAATAATCCAGTTTTAGCTCATTGGAACAGAATTTGCAATTATAGAATGTTGCTGTAAACTTTCACATTACTCATGTCAATATTACTCATCCTAATGTGACCTGTAAGCTCAAAAACCATTTCCAAAAGAAGGATTCTTGGCACTTCAGAATGAATCCTGCTTCAACATGTGCTTATTGAGCCTGCTGATCCTTCCAAGACTATTCTTCCTGGTGGGGGAAACCTCGAACATCTCAGATTGATGAGATAGTTTCTCTCCCCAACCCCCCCACAAAAAAATAAAAAAAAGAAAGAAGGAAACTTGGAAACTTGTAAAACATTTTTCACTCTCATTACGAGATTGCATTCATAAAGCTGCCTGGACACACGTACCATGGCTGCACCTACACTGCTCTGTCAGTGGCCGCTGTGAGTAAGTAGTAGGTTAAGAATAAACAACACAAGCCCTATTACCACTGACTTGAAAGAACATTCTGTTGTCAACTCAGGAAAAAGCCTGCTGAGATTCCTGAATAAAATCAAACATGTACACATGTCTGAAATGTTCCTAAAAAAGCAACAATTTGCAGCATGAAAAGGTCCCAGTCCTCCAGTTAGTTCATCCATCCCTATGCCACCTTTGTGGAACATGAGACAGAGAGATGAGTCAGGGTCCTGGGCAGCAGAACACCACTGTCTGCTGAGAAAGGGCAGTACCTTGCCCATCAATAGCAGATGGTGCCTGTAGAGCAGAAGAAATACTTGGCAGCTTGTCCTAGGAACAGCCTGGGATTCAGAATGCTCCCAATACCCAGGAGCTGCAAGGACACTGCAGCCAGTCTGACCAGCCCTGTTCTATGGGGCTGACTTCTGAGTTTGTCCAGGCCAGTACAGATCAAACCCTGGGGATGACTGTCAGTGTTACTTTCAGAAGAGCCAAGGTATGAATCCTGAGCAGCAGCTGTGTGTGTGTTAAGCTGTTGCTGGATGATCATAAAAGGAAAGAGAATAGTTCTCAAGCAGAGGTGATGGCAGCTGGGTGAGCAGAAAGCTCCTCTTTCAGAAATAAAAGCCTGATGCATCCCGAGAGTTTACTCTAGTTAGGGAAAATAAGGGCAACTAGTTCTCTTGATACTCACAATGTGATTGCCCCAAAATAAACACAAAACAAATGAGCATAGTATTTGTATCTATGTGCTGAAAAAGAACATGTAATAGTATTTTGTATTGCTGTTTTAATAATGATGACTTCTTCCACAGTGTATGTGGTGAAATTGATGTCATGAAAGGTTAACTGTCTCAACATCATGAAAGATTTGAGGGTGCTGGTTCTGTCCTTAATACTTTCAGAACCCTGTTTAAGTCAATAGTATTGCACAAATGTAACTCTGGGTAGAATTTGTAATTTATAAATGATCATATGTACCACTGGAGTCTGCAGCTGTGTTGTGCTGATATTTAGCTGCTCTGTTGTGAGCCTCTGACTCCAATATGAATAAATACACCAGTGACAGAATGCACAAGCAGGGTAAATCTCAGGGGGACTGCAAATGGATTTTCTTGTTTGTTTTTTTTTTCTTTTTAATCATTCTAATCTCCTTTATTTGGAACAAAGGATTTTTTTGGGAGGAGGAATACAGAATAACCTGATGAAAATACTATCTAGGTATTTCTGAGTTTGAATATTCAGGCAGCCTGTTGCCAGGTAATTAAACTTACCTCACACTAACAAATTCTGTTTGTGAATAGCAGATGTTGATAAGTTTGTGGCAGAAATAAAATAAAATAAAACCATTACAAAGAAGATTTCAGATACTGCAGAGTTTTTCCTGGAATTTTGGAAGATACGTCCCCATCTTTCTTCTCCAGGCTGATGGGAACAGGGTCTCAATTCCGATTGTTACAGTTCAGTCCCGTGCACTGACTGGGATTGTTAGCTAATTCTATACATGGAGATGGAAAATATAGGACATGCCTAAATAACTGAGTATCCTTTGTTCTCAAGTCTGCCTGTATAACGAACCAGCTGTGATTCAGAGACACTCAGACATGCTGGGGGGTGGTGGGGAGGGTGTTTCTCCTGTTCCCAGGCTTCTCTCTACTCCCCCCTTCTAGGTGAGCTGAGATAGTGTCTGTGCCGTGCCAAGTCAGAATGTGTAGAGCTGATGCAACAGCTATCCATGTTTAATGATGTCTGCAGTCTCAAAATCATCAGCTTATAATGGGTCAAAGAAGGAAAAGCTGCCTTAAATTTAGGTAAATATTTTTCCTGTCACATGAAAAGGTTTTAAAATCCAAGGCAAGTTATCTCAGGTATATACCACTGTATAAAGCTTCAGATAAAATAGGATGAACGAAAGCGGAAATTCAATATTACCTGGTTTGCATTAGCAAATGTATGATTTACCTTCAGATCAATGGAAAGAACAATGAGTTTGGTTGGAAACCCCTGACTTTAACAACCAATTTGGAATGAAAAAAACTGAAGTAGGAAAAAATTTTTTTCCTTCAGCCAAGATAGTCTTGCTAGGTCAGAGTTAGAGCTTCACTGATGAATCAAGATGCATAGAATTCAGGACTAAATGCAAATCAAATTTCACTGAAGGGAAAAAAAAAAATGAATGTCTGAACTGAGAACGGAAAAGTACAGATCCAATAAAACTAAGTAAGATCCTTCTTTTTCACCAGTGAATTTAAATCTTGGTCCAAACTGCAGAACTATAATTCTGAGTACAGCATTTTAAAAATAAAAATGTAGGCAAAATAGTATTTTGCAACTTCCTTTAAATAAACCCAATGATTCTGTCTTCTAGGGCAGCATTAAGCTCTCGTGGTGCTTAACCAAAATCAAGGGATTTCTCTCCACTATTATCCTATAACAAACAGAATAGGTTAATAGCCGTCATTGCCATTTCTAAATAGAGTACTGTATCATTATGCATTGTTAGAGCTGACAGGCACACATCCCTATTACAGCACTTCTATAACCTCTCACAATAACAGCAATGATGTTTTGCAAGATGTTTTGCTATTTGCAGACCTCATAAGATTTTAGTAAAGACAGTGTTTAGGTTAAATAGGGAAAAGGAGAGTGAAAACAGAAGTGTTTTTCTTCTTCATTCTAATTTAATGTTGTTTCCTGTACAACTCTTGCAACTTTTTTGACATATGAGAAACGCCTGGAGGAGGCCAGTCTGTCAGCAAGACAGCTAGGAAGAAATTTATTTATGGAAGGAACAGAGATGCAGTTAAAGAAAATAAAAAATGCTCCCCTTTGAGAGGAGATGGAAAAGCAGCTATAGACCAACGAGCCTTTCTTGATCTTTCCTCCTTACTTGAACATAACTGTGCCAAAGAAGTCAGACTCCCAACACTCAAGAGTAGAACTGGAAATTACCAAACGGCATCTCCCAAAGTTTTCTACAAAATAATATATGCTCACTTTGGGACTATTTCCCACCTTTCTCCTGTGTAGTATAGTAGTTCCCACATACAACAGACTGGTATTCACTGGTGATCTGAGACTCAGATTTGAACTCCGCTCAGACTTCAAGCACAGACTTTATTTCCTGTGTCAGACATTACCCCAGAGTTACATATCAGTGCCCCTAATAACGGCTATTCTTGTTTTCAACTTCTTGCAAATGTTTTTGAAGCTCTGGAATTCTCTTCTGCCTAATTGTACTGCCAGGCTTTTTCCCTTCATAAATTGGGTGAAGGAATTGAAGAACAAATCCGACACGGATGGCAAAATTATTGTACGGGGCATCAAAATGTTATGACCACAATTACATTTCCTTTCCTTGGCTAAGGCACTCCTAAAATGAGCCTTGGACAATAAAGCCATCTCTGCAATCTTATACCATACCACGAAGTTAACATTTCCTTCTGCACAGCATATGATTTTTGCATAGCTCCTAAGGCAGAACACAGAAACTGGCCTGATTTTCAGCTCCATTGCACTGTTTTAGCTTATGACAAAGAATGCCTTTGCAATACCTGACTCAGGTGCACGTTCCGTGAAGGGCTGTAACTTCCCTCACTACGTTACTAAAGGAAAACCATGACACATGGCAAAGCAAAATGTATTTATAATATATTTGTACTATGGGTTAGCTATTTGCATTCTTATGTGGGTGCCACCGTCTCAATTGGAACTGCATCTACTGACAACAGTATCATTTTATCTGGAGCCTGTTTGGAAGTATGAGCAGCTTTGTTGCAAGGAAATACATTCTCATATTTTCTTTTTCTCAATCTATCTTAGTCATTCACACCATAGAAATGCTTTTGGTTTCCCACGTATCTCTTGCAGCATACTAATTAAATGTTTCAAAAGGCTTTATCCATGGTTAAGTGAAGATAAAATTTTAATGATTTAATTAGCAAGCTTCAGGAAAAAAAAAAAATAACGAACAAAGGCCGGTGCTTTTAGTGTCTCTTGCTCTCATGTTACATTAGAGCCACAAGAAGATGCAGCATTCGACATCACTTTTCCCAGTATAGTCAGCAACAGAGAACATGGTCTGCACCACGCTAGAAGGGAAGTGGGGAACAGAACAGTTGAGTGAATGATGCCAGTTCTTAGCTGCATGTCATGAAAGATGCTTCCTCAAAGGAGGCAGTTTTATGGCGCAAAAACAAATCAACTATCATTTGACCCCTAATGCTGGAAAACAACTAACTGGGAAAAAAAAAAAACAAATGCTGTTTTCTGAAGGATGAATTGAAAACTGGTTCCCTTTCAATATTTCCTCATGACTTCATGTTTCTCTTGTCAGTTGGCTGCTGTTTTACTCTCCCAGACCTCTGCATTTAGGGTTTGGTAAAGATAAAATTCTGTTGGCCTGTATTATACGTTTGAGAAGAAAAAGCTAATTGCTCTGTTTGAATAACTTCTTATTACAATTTGGAATTTATTCTTCTGCTTTTCTTTCCACCAAGATTAGCCTATTATGAAAATCACTACCCAGACACTATATATCATTGACACAGAGCACAATATAAAGGCAGTTTGAGCCTGCCTCTGGGATGCAAGCCATTGTAATCCTACCACTTGGCTCTCCCCTCCCAAATGTGAAGAAGTTGGTTATAATATTCCATTTCATACAGTGCACTATGCTCTAATACACATACTGAATATCAAAAACTGTCACGTAAGGAGATGAAAGGGAGTCAGGATTGTTCACTCATTATAAAACATCACTCATTCAAAGAAGTTAAATACATCAATAGGCAGCTTTACTCCCTCAGCACAATTCAGAAGGATCAAGGGTACATGCTAGCTCCTGCTTTAAGAATTAGAGACGAGGCCAGAGCAGAAGGAGGGCACAGAAAACACACATTTAGCTGCAATTAGAATTCCAGTCCATTGTAACATAATCATTGTTTTAGTTCACAAAATTTGCAGCTGGCAGCGATCTCACTCTGTCAGCCATCACTGAGCCTGCTTGGGAAAGACCAAGAGCTGTGTTCACAATCATCTCTTGGCAAAAGTGGTCTCCATGCAGTCACTCAAAGCAATGTGATATCTATATTCTCATCTCATTATCATTATTCTTCTCAGCCAGGCTCCCCACTAAGAAGACACAGCTGGCCAAGTTCTATGGATGGCTGTGTGTACAGGATAATAAAACTGTGAAAGCTACATGCAAAGGGAGGGTACACAACAAAAGTGCCACGCAGAGGGTGAGCAACTGCTACAGGATGTAGTGGAGAAACTGAGTAACTGATCCCAGTCATGGAAATGCTGCAGAGCATGCAACTAATACTTTTTGGTAGTATATAGTGCTTATTCTATATTCTGATTCTTATACACTCAGAATATGGGCACTGCTCAAGCCTTTAATCTGCAAATCCCCTGAAGCAAGGATTTACTTTTATATGTGGTAGTCAACCTGTTGTAAATCACTGTGTACAGCTAACAACACTATATCAATGACTAGCAATAAAAGGGTGATAATATGAGTGGCTGAGGAACCTGGAGAGATAGGCTGTAGGGAGCAACTGTAGAACTGGCATGGATATAGAGAAACACTTGGGGTCAGCTCCACGTGCCCAGCTTAAATTTTAGACTTTTGTTTTTTAAAGTTCAGTTAAAAAACAAACTATGTGAGCTGTACAAATCAAAGTAGCATTTACTGAACATCTTTATGCTGCTCTTTTCTGCACAATATGCTCTTCATACTATTTGACTTCCGTCATGTAAATGTGACTGACAAAAGATGATCCATATTGTTGCCAAACATTCAAATTTTGGTTAACAAAGGCAGGTTTGGAGGACAGAAAGAGAATCTGAACTATTTACTCATTAAAAAGCATCATACATTCACTGCTGGTATTTTACAGCTGATGTATTTTGTTTTGCTTTCTCTGCAAAACCAAAAATACTGAGCAAGGAAATCAACAGTTTTGAACTTGGAGCTACAATGAAAGCAGATCTGGAGAGTTCAGCCCCTGGTCAAGTTAAAAAACAAAACCAAAACAACCACTTACATTCCTTACAATTAGACTTTAGAGATTTTCACTACTTAACCGTAATAATCTGAAAGAACCGCAATGTATAACACATCCAGATCTTAAATGTAAGTACATCAATCTTGGAATGTCCTCACTCTTTTCAAACTTCACAGTCAAAACAGGGGACGGGGATTCAAAGTGTATTTACTGACATGAGGGTTTTCCACACTTCCCACTGCCACAGAATGCGGTTATTTTCCTGGTGAAACTATGGAGCACAACCTCCCTCTTTCACCAACACTAATAACACAGGACAACTTGTGCTATAAATACATTATTAACACTTTGGTTAAAATTATCATAGGCTTCTACTAAGCCAAGGTCTTTCCAAAGTCAGCTGTTATTGCCTGGAACATTTGCAAATTTGCCTACAAGGGTCTTCAGAAGTTCTTTGATAAATAGTCATTAAGGAAGAAGGAGACATAGCAGTCTGTGTTTGGGATCTCTTAATTTTCCATGGAAATGCAAATGTTTGAAAACACTGCGAGATTAGTTTCAACTCTTTTTCAAATAGAAAACTATTGCTGGTGAGAGAGAGTTTTATATGGGCACAACCAAGACACAGAAGCTCCAGTTTAGAATTACCAGTGTAATTTGTTGTCTAGGTGATCAAGCTGTTAAAACTAATCTGAACAGAAGCAAGTCTTCAGAGTTCAGTAGTATCTAAAAAAAAAAAAACCAAAAAAAACCAAACCCAAAAAGCCAAACAACTTCTACCAGAGATTCTCACATTGGTGTGGCTGTAATAAAAAGTCTATCAGTGTTTAAATTATAAGTCTTGCTTAATTTAACTGTAAAAATTTGCTGGAGGCAGAGATTTGTAATATAAATTTTTAGCCTGACAGCAATTTCCACTTTACACATTTTGAAAACAAATGTGGCAATGTTTCAGTTAGTGAAGAACAAATAATGTCTTAGAAGTCTATCTGTTACAGGAGTTGAGAAAAGGAGGATTTGCACATTTTAAAGCTGACAAATTCCCATTACTATCAATGCTGACATGTGCTTGGTTAATTCATACTTTACCAGAACCTGCCATCAAGTCATGAAATGTAGAATGACTACAAATGTTTCTTAAGCATTCATAGTGACAAATCAGGTTTGCTTGCCTTGACCAGTTTAACTAGGCAAATTTAGAATATATTACAGAATTCTAGACTTGATGTTTCTTTCCTAGGTACTTGCTGGATAGACGTGTTGATCTAAATCATCTCCTTAGTCAGCAGAATGAGGCACATAGCCATAACTTGAGATGTCCAGAATGAAATATGTATCTGCACCAGAAGGATGGCTTTTCTGTGCAGGAGAAGGGATTTTTTTTTTTTTTTTTAAACAGGAGTTAGTGGTCAGACACCACCACAGGATCACAGAATCATCATTGACCTTCCTCAATTCTGTTCCAGGAGCAAGGTAGTCATCTATTGGCTTTTGCACATAGAACATCAAGCTTTCCCCTCACCTCCCAAGAAAAAAGGGATGAACTAAAGTAGGATCATTAAAAATACTTTTAATCCATTACAGATTTTTTAAGATGGTGGAAGGGGACAGAATGAATTACTGCTGAAAGTTACAATGGCCTACTGCATTTCTGGAATGGTTTTACGTATTATCATGATGCAAATGACAAGAATTTGAATAAACCAGATTAGAACCAAAACTGTTCCTCCCTCAATCAAGTGAGAAAACTGCAGTCCTAGGTAAGTAGGCTTTCTTTTCCTCTCCTGCCCAGGCAAAGGCAAGAGTGGTAGCATTTTATATAGAAGTCAGGGCAAACAACTGCTCTCTTCTTTCTAAATTGTCTTGAGTCCAGTCCCACTGACAAGCCTCAAAATGTCTCTTTGAATGGAATCACTTTTAGAACAGTATACAGGTTATAATCCCCTGTGTATTATCTTCAACAAGCCTAATTAGGATTCAGTATCCATGAGTCTGTCCTTTGGAGCCTATGATCATTAATATATTGATTGCACCACACAAGCCTGATAAAGCAAAGTACTGCTCCTTCTTTGCAATAGGATCACTTTGTAACATAAGAAATCAAGTATTTACTAGCAAGCTTATCTACCTTGATCTCACCATTCTTCTGATGTTCCTCTGAGACCAGCTTCTTTAGACACCTTTGAACAAAGCCTCTGTGTTAGTCAGCTTAACCTCCTAGAGATTTTAGCAAACCATCTCATGCTTCTTTCACTGGAATGCATTTTAACTGTTCACCATCCTTTAGATTTTACATCAGAGTAAGGCTTAATTTTGTTGAAGCAATGACAGGAGGATCTTCCCAATAAAGAGCCCAAAAATTAATTTCTTAAAGACAGCAGACGTGTTTTTAAGGTGGTATCTTCCTCTTAGCAATTTTGCCTGATCTCCCATGTCTTCCCTCAACAACCCTCTCTGACTTAACTCTATATAGTCAAGAAAACTCACCCCAACAACAGTCCTGTATCATGTAGACACATACTGAATCTGATGTGTATGATGTAAACTGTTTAACCTTCTTTTTCAGCTGGGTTACCATTTCCTTCAGGCCTTGCAAAATTATTTAGGACAGATGAGATATCAAAATTTTGAAAAAATATGATAAATAATAAATATAAAAAATTATACTTCTGTAAAGGGAAAATTATCTTTGTACTACAATGTAACTTGTCATGTGCTGAACAGTCATTCAGAATACCTGGTAAGTAATTTACTTAGTAAAATATCAGAACTTGGATATAGGATATCATACTATACTTGCCTATGATTAATCAATCATACAGTTAAAAAAACCCCACCTCTTCACAGACTGTTTTTTCCTGTGGAAAAAAACAAAAGAAAGAATTGCACTAACCATTCTGAGCTAAGGAGCAAGAAGGTTGGGTTGTGGGTTTTTTTGTTGTTGGGTGAAGGATTTTTTGGGTTTTGTTTGTTTGGGTTTTTTCCCTATGAACACACATGTGTTTTGGTTACTGCTGCTCTTTTGTTCCACATGTGTCTTAACAATTTTTGCTGTAAATCTCTCAATGCTGGTTTACAAACATTCTGGAAGTATAATGAGCCATCAGAACACCAGAAGTGGCAGTTCTAGATATAAAACATGAGGCCAAAAGGAGCCAAAGACACCAGAACCCTGGACATATGGCAGAGGTCCACACAGTTCTGGAAGTGCAACTGTGTGTGACACAAACCACATCTGCATCATTCCAGAGACAGCATGACCCTGAGAGCACACCATGTGAACACAGTTCCAGACACACCAACACTCATTTGTCCACAAAACAGGCTCTAATAAATCCTGATCAGCAGTTGTGCCTGTTCCCTAAGTAATTAGTATTTGTGTGCTTTTCACTGCCCAGGACTGTTATCTAGAATCCTATAGATTACTGCCTTTCATTTCCCCTCCAGTATTGTAATTTATGCCAGACTGCCTTAATGACAGAGTACATAGTTGTAAAATGATTAAAGAAAAAAAAAAAAAAAGTGAGCAAACTCATCATGTTTGCTTTTAACTGGTTTCTATGTTCATTATGTGATACGTGATTCTCTCTCAGGCTTCGTTGAACTGCTTGCCTTAGGTATGGCCCTGCACTCTCCACTTCACAACTGAAAGCTTGCTTGCAATTATTTTCATGAAATTAGAAAGATGGTATGAATTTCTGTAACAACTTAATGGATTTCAGTTCTCCATTTGCCAACCAAGCTTTTACTTATTTTGTGGTAGGTGTACTGATGAACTTTGATAATCTGCCACAGTTAGAAAGTATGTATGTTATACACAAATTGAAAACAAAACATCTCCAATCACTCAATATGAAATCCACTGAATCCATCGTGCTGTCTTTTAACTAGCCCCTGGGAAAAGCAGGGGTTTACTGGATGCTATGAAGCTTAACACACTTAGGCTCTCATGGACCAAGGAAATAAATTAATTGCTCCTCAATGGAAAATGCTCATCTCTGATTCCTGATAAATACATTTTTTTTGTATTTGCTTCTCAGGGTATTTGAAATGAGTAGATATGACTCAAAGACAGTCGCTAAGTTAAGTTGGATTAACACCATCACAAACATTGTATAGCTTAAATTGGAAGCCAATTAGATCTAAAAAGTACAAAGATAATTTGCTCTGCTAAGAAACAAGGCAGAAAGATTCTACACTAGCCTTAGCATCGCTCCAATCCAGAGTACACATCAATAATCAATTCTGGAAATGGCAAAGACATGGATAACTGCAGTGGGGACTGCTATCCGGAAAAAGAAAACAAAGCATGTGATAAAGTGGGACAATGTTTCAAATACTGAATGGTTTAAACTGTTTATTCTGCAAAAGTTAGTAAAAACTTTATTAAAAATAAATTCCTAGGAAATTCAATTTTCCTATGAACAGAATCATTCTGGAGAGTAAATTCATTCATTAAAGTGCAAGTCCTGCTTCATATAAAAATCTCAATGCAACTTTAACTACCAATTTACTGCTGATAGGTCTGTAATATGTGACTTTATAAAGTGCTGTCCAAGATTTTTAAAATTAAGTATTTCTACTCCTAAATCACTCCTGCCTGAAAAATACTGAGTATTCAGCAATTTTGAAAATAATACCCTTGCATGTCTAAATATAGATATAGGATGCTCTTGATCACTAAAGCATCACAGAATTCTTCTCACTTGAGAGAGTAAATATTAATACTACTCTGAGTCCTAATTCATCACTCTGCATAGGGTTTTGAGATCTTTGGATGAACAGCATTATAGATCTATTTCCAGGATCTTTTCCAGAACCCTGTGAATATTTAAAAGCTCTGTAAAACCCTTCCTTCCTTAATAAGTCTCAAAAGAACATATATGCCATATGCTTTTATATACTGCCAATTGGAATTATGTCTACCAGACTTTTTGCCTTAACCTGCTCTTTTTTCTATTTTTGTTTTTTCTGTGTCACACTTTCCTCTTATTGATGGATGCTGGTGCTATACTAAATGCTGTGTGCTTTTAAAGAAAATAAGTTCACTTTTAGCTTCCTAGCCATATTATCTTCACTTTCTTAGTTTCTGTACCTAGGTTGTTTCTTATTAACTATGTAAAACTTGTAAATGCTGAAAAATAAAATATAAGTACATGTATGAGCCTGGAGCCAGTGACAAAGGGTGAAATAACAGCTAGGCAGTCTTCCAGCAGTGTCACAGTAAAAGGTAGGCTCTGGCTTTTGTTGCATATTTGATCTGTCCAGAGCTTTTTCATTTATCAGAACAGCTGGTTTACAGCTATAGTGCACAATTTTTTGAATAATGGTGCCTTCATCTTAACCCTATTAAATAAACAAAACAAAAATGCTCTTGTGACTGCAATGGGTTTAGCTTTTTTCAGAGGCTTTCTGTACATTGAGACTAGCATGACTGCTTTTTAGTGGGGAAAAAAACATGTCTATTTTGAAAGGGTCCAATTAGCGAGTCTCAGGACACTCAGCTTACAGTGCTGAGTGAAATTAGAGCTGGACTTCTGCAAAACAAAACTCTAGTACTCTGCTTACTGGATAGAAAATGCAGTCAACTGAGAAGCAGGAAATAAGAGGAACAAAAAGAAAAAAAAGGAAGTGGATTATAAAACCCATTTTCCCCACATGATTTCATTTATAGAGTGTCATGAAATCCTACTTAGAGGCTTTTATTTACTCTTAAGCTAGACACTGGAGTTTTCCCTGAACATTCAACATCCCCCACTAGAAATAGTATTACTATTTTCATACATAGACAAAACCACTTATTTATTTTTTATAAAATAATAAAATTTTATAAAAAATAAAATTCTAATTTTTTAAATTTTGGAAGTGATGCACAGGTTGATGAGTGGTCTGGGGATCTCAGAGCACATAGAATTATTTTGTTTTCATGCAAAGGAGAGAGAAAAGAGGAAAACATGCAAGATCGATAAGCCTATGAAAACAGTCCAGTCTGTGCCAAAGAAAAGAAAGGAAATCACAATTAAACTCCAGTATTACAAATCAAAGGAAAATCTAGCAAATTCCATAACTAGGTAAACTCAAGCCAAACTTATGACAAAGTTCTCAGTTAAAGTTCAGACACAGATGCTCAGTTCTATGTGATGACCTTTCAAGGTCCCTTCAAACCCAAACTATTCTACAATTCTGTTATTCAATTAATCCATATTAATATATCTATTAATCTCCACTTTCATATTCATAGTCTTCCTACTACCAAGGCAAAATTTATAGGTTGTCTTTTTACCATATCAAACAGTAAGGACAAAAGAAAAAAAAGCATGTACTCAAGCACAGAAGAGTGTCATCCAACATCCAGACCCCTCCCCAGCTGCACAGTGTGGGATAACAAAGTACCGACTCTTTCCACTGGAGATGAGGTTGGATTCCTTACTGGCCAGGTGTTCCCAGTAGCCTCCTGCTCCACACTGCAGCTGTGTAGAAATAAATCAAAATTCATTCCATTCACAGCACTGATCTCCCTACCTGGTGCCAAATTCTCCTCCTCTTCCTGACGAAGGTGGGTGATCACTCAGCAACAGATCTCAAAAATGCTGTATTTTTACTTTTGTTCTGCTTTTATCTTTCTGTCTCATTTTGAGCAGGGCACAGCTTACTGATAGCAGCCTTGGACAGAGTTGTCCTTTCTCTAATGGAAGGGAAGATAGGGCAGAAAAGTCATCTCAATTCAGATGCATTCGTATATAGAAGACAACTTAAGTGTACAGAGTCACACATACCTAGATATATCTACAAACACGCAGGCATTACATATGCCATATATAGAATGTCTTTATAATTATACATGTATGCATAGACACATATGTATATCTATACATATTCATGCATATATAATTTAGATAGTGGGGAATGCAAGAGTTCATACAGACTTTAAGTGAAACTGTTCTCCCATACAACATTAAAAAACAAAACTTATAAGGACCTACCAAAATTTATTTTCTATTTTCCAGTGGCAAATCATAAACCAGACCTACCTATTACACATCCTACAGTGACACATTTAAAACACCAATTTCAATTATAAGCCTGTTCACTGTTGTCAACCCCTCTAACCATTTTGGCAGCATCTAATATATCCTGAGATCTTTAAATAGGGTACGATCAAAACACATTGCAAAGAAAGCAATCAGAAGATTGTGTATGAACAAAAAGCAGCAAAGCAACAACAAGCCATAAATACCAAGTAGAGCTGCAGCCGAGGGCTGCCTTGGTGCTTAGGGACAGGGACACAAAATGGAGAAAACCTGTTGGGAGCCTTTGGTAAATTATATCCCCAAGGGATGTGCCCCAAGACAGCACAAAACCACAGAGCAACCTGTGCACCTTTATGAGACTGTCATATGGAAGGTATTATAGAAGTGAAAAGCAGCATTGTTATTACCACTGGTGCTGGCAGCTGTGCAAACACAAGGAACCATCTGCCATCATTTTATAAGTGCATGGGTGAGCTGGGACTACAATAGGCTAAAAACATGATCTTCCTAAGTAAGTGAAGTTGGCTTAGACTCTAACATACCTGTCAACAAACCTGTGGGTTAGGGTCATTCTCTTGAGACATTCCCAACTTCGTTTCTGCATGTAGGTGTGATATCAATGGGTTTTGGAGCTATAATATTTAAGCCCTCAGGACAATGACTGCAATTCATGGATCTCAGGGGATGATGTGCTCAAACACGACTTTCTGGTAGATGCTGACCACCTCCACAACAACCACTACAAAAAAACAATGCACACGAAAAAAAAGAACAAATAGCATATTTTTGCAGCCTAATCCACAACAGTATCCCATTTAAAATTCAGATGTTTTTTGAGGGTTTTTCTGCTTTGCTGGCACTGGCTTGCATTATACATCACGTCAAACTATCCTGTATTAAAATCACGCCACAGTCTTGCAGCACATAAGGCAATGTCATAATTCCCAAAACAAATACACAGTTATATTGACCTGACTATTCACTGCCAACTCACATGCATGAAACACAAGCTCCCGAGGAACAAAAGCAGCTCAGCAACATACAGAAAATGGAGGTTGGGGTTGTTTATTACATATAGCAAGAAACCACTTAAGTATTATTATTTCTTGTCAGTGGTGGTGTCTTGTGGGGGTTAGAGCAAACACTGGCTATTTATTCTGAAAATAGACTAAAAATTGTGGTACATAATGGAAAATCACTGCATACAAAGGAAAGAATACTAGGGGGAGGAATTGATTTATAGATCTTGGAAAACTAAAATTCATGGCTTAATACTGTCACTTGGTACTTCCATGAAGCTTCATATTTCCAAAGAACAGCCCAAACATTGCCTAATTGATCCTCATGAATAATTTACTGTTGGAAATGACACTATAACCCTTGCTCTTTCAGTGTATCACTGAATCTTCTGCCTTATTTTTAAACTGTGGATTCTGCAAGGCATACACACATTTTAGTAATTTCGTAGAATTTCAGTTGTGGAATTATTGTCCACTACAACTTAGTGGAAGCTGCTTGTCCTACCACAAAACACATGTTGATTCATTCCCATGAAGAAATGTACTGCCCATATAAATAAGTTAAATGCTTATCTAACTGCTTTAAATATTCTAACTTTGCATGTGCATTGTATCCAGACAAGTATGCATGTAAAATACACAAAATCCTTCAATTTTTAAAAAAAGCACTTCCCCAATAAAATGTGAACCTCTCATTAGTCTCATTAGTGACTTTTCATGACAACACATGGAAATCAATGCTACAATGAATCATTTGCTACACGAACTCATTGCTACAAGAAATCAGAGGCCACAATTTAAGTATAATTCAAATAAAGGCTGAGACATTTACACTGAAACACCCATAATTACATCAGATAGAATGAAACTAATTATCAGGGATACAAAACCACATGCTTCAGACCTTAACCCAACTTTGTGTCTGTTCACACGAACATCTTACATTTGCTTTTTTTTTCCCCTACCCATCACCACTATGTTTTATACTTGTAAATGTCAGATACAGCCTTAAACAAACCACCAGTTTGATCTGTCATGGCAATTCTTAGCTCCTTAAAAATGTGTAAGAGATTTTGCAATATTCACTGTGAAAACCTAAATCAACTGGAATCAAGTAGTAGCACAGTAATTATTTTTGTTTTAAATGAATGCGCAATAGCATGAATAGTGTTAATAATTTAATTTCTATTCTGATTTTATTATTAAACATGACAACTGTGTGCAAATTCACTTAATTGTGTGACTTTCACTTAATTGGTACCTAAAATGTAATAATCGTGTTAGCACACAAAACTTTTTATATGAAATGTTCTTTAATGTACTGTATATTTTTTAAGCTACATGTATATTTTAATGAAGCTGAGTGAAAAATTTATAGGAAGCCTTTTTGCATCTTTTCAAGCATGAAACTGCCTTACTACAGATGAAGGACTACTCTGCAAAAGTGCATAATGCTACGACTGCTCCAGAATTATGCAGATAACAGTGCACTCTACAAACATGAAAGAAAAGAGAAGCATTCTACATTATGTTCACATACTCCACAGATTTTTCCATTAAACTAAAAAAAAAAAAAATCCTTGATGTCTTTCTTTCTCCCTCCTCCTCTCCTTCATACACAATGGCACAAACATGATTTCACACACACACAGTTTCTCAAACTATAAACTTTTTCCACCTGCAAAGTAAATTATAAATTATAGCCCCTGGAGGCTAACTACTGATATTCCCTTAACGCACATGGCCAATAACAATATAGAGTTTCATGGCTAAATAGTGAGCCTGTAATTTAATCATAGGGTCCCGCTGCCATTTAGAAATTGCTCCAGCTTTTATGATGTCAGCATCACACCTTCTTTTGAAACGCGGAACAGTATTCAGACATAAAACTTGTATTATTCTAAATGTACAAGGACTGTAAGGCAGTATCAACACAAACATTACCCCAAAGGGAATATATTCTTTCTGGTCAGTTCTGATGCAGTTCACCACGTTGACACATGTTTCCTAAAGGGTGGAAAAGCAGGAGACTTACCTTATCCTTAAAGGCCAAGACCTAACAGAAACCAGGCAAAAGCCATCTCAGATCGAAGGTCATCTTTCTCTTATTGCTCTTGCAAGACCTTGTGTTTTGTACTGGGAGAAAAGGGTGTCAGAATTCTAGCTAGCCTTGTAATGTAAGCCAGCACCTTTCCCATGAAGCAGTGTTTTCATGGGATGTGTAATTTTCATATCTGACATAAAATTACAGTTGGAAAACCATATGCCCACAAGTTCAGGGAAAGCCTAAAGGAAACCAATGGAAGAGAATTAGGTCAAGGAAAAGAAGAAACAGAGTGAAAAGAGGAAGGTAGGGAGGAAGATGGAAAAGAAAATTTATTTCCATGGATGTGGAATTTTTTTTCCATAAAAAGTCCTCAAACAGTCAAAGTTTAGCAAGTGTGATGTCCTGCACTGTGTATAACACCAGCCTCCTTGCAAACACACGATGGTATTGCCAGCTGACACCACAGGACCACTGTGGAGGGTGGGAATTTCAGAAGTCTTTCAGAAAGAGTGCGATATGCTTACTACAGCTTCTATATATTTTCTGATTTTATTTTTTTTAATAAACATTAGGTTTGCTAGACTACTACCATAACAATCATTCTGCTAATGAGGAACCTCTAGTGAGAGGATTTATAGGTTCTCACTATGTGACCAACACTACTTAGTCTTTTAACAGTTAGAGGAGATGAAAAACATGGTACTTGGCACAGTTCAATAGTTTCCCTGTTTTCTTTATTTCTGAGTTAGCACTGACACCCTACTGCTCTTCAGGGAATTTTTTTCCAGGTCAATTCCAACATAACGCTTCAACAGCAGCAGAATTAGCATTGTCTGTCTCTCACCCTCCCTTTCTCAGTGACCTTGGACACTTACAATAGAATCTGTAAAATCTATAGCGAAAGGGACTACCCTGAGAACTGTGATCACCAGAGCTTTAAAGAAAGTTTCTCTGAATATGAACTGATTCTTACTTCAGATTAATAACCAAGGAGAATGCATGATGAATGGGTATGATGACTCTTGCAATTGAGAAACTGAAGCATAACTAAAAAAAAATAAATCAGGTTAACTCCATGTGGCAGGAGCAATGGGAACCACAGTCTCATCCTGGATAAACTATCTCAGAAGGGAAAAGCATTAGTCAAACTTTACACCCAGCTCCATTCATCTCAGCTGTCTTTGAAGGGACTGAACAGCTGACCCACCAGTTGACCTACTGAATTGTAATTGGAAATAGATCTCTGTTTAATTTTCTGGAGGGATACCTATTCAAGGGTCTCATATTCGGTCCTAAATCTGAAGAGTCAGGATACACATTCTGCATTTAAATATCTCAGGTATTCCACACAAGTAGAATGCATTTGTACCTAAATTAAGATAAATCTGATCATAAATAGCTCAGACCTCACTCTCACTGCCTGCCACATGGATGGCAAATGGATCGTAAAATGCTGCTACCAGGATTCCACTGGATTCTACTGAATCTCTCTCTGTACATATAGCTACTGCACACAGGGGTGAATGACTACAAAACCAAAAGACAAAAATTACTTTGAAGAAC
>NW_010299164.1:18956-20791 GCF_000700745.2 Antrostomus carolinensis | reverse complement strand
CAATTCTTGTGTTCAGCAATTACTAATTTTGTACATACACTTATATATACACAGATGATAGAAACAAAGGAGAGAAAAGCTTTGTTTGTTGAAATACATCTCATTTTGAAGCAGAATTGTAAGGCAGAAGTCAATGATCAATGACATGACTTGCTGTGCTTCACAGATTCATCAACATATAGTAAAGGTCTTTCAGCTCTATGTTTAAAGCAATCGTAGAATATCTCAAGTTGGAAGGGACCCATAAGGGTCATCGAGTCCAACTCCCTGCTCCTTGCAGGACTACCTAGAACTAAATCATATGACTAAGAGCATTGTCCAGACTCTCCTTGAACTCTGCTATGACTCCTCTCTTTGCTTCACAACCATACTTCTGATTTTGTGTGAACAAGTATTTTTATTGTCTTCCAGGCCAATGCAGAAACAAGTCAAAACTCAGTGCTTACATTCTAACCTGATGCCAGCTGTTTCATGGAGACTGGCTGTCAGCCAGCCTCCTGATGGATTCTTTTGTGGTTTGTATGAACGGAGGTCACAGGCTGAAGTCCCGGGGAACACAACAACTACTTCAATATATGCTTAGCTCCAAGATAATGGAGCAAGCATTTCTCTTTCAATGTTCCTCAAAGACAATAAAGGGGAGCTGGCCTCAGTATAAATTCTGAGGTTCTAAAGGGAATGGTCTAGGTTTAGGGAGCTATTCTGAACTTGTGATCCCTGTGTCTGTTACAACTAAAATCCCTCCATTACTCTCTTTAAACATATGGAAAAGATTCACAGAATGGTTGAGGTTGGAAGTGACCTCTGAAAGTCATCTGGTCCAACCACCCTGCTCAAGCAGGGACTCCTAGAGCACACGAACCAGGATTTTGTCCAGACAGTTTTTTAATATCTCCAGGGAGGGAGATTCCACAACCTCTCTGGGTAACCTGTTCCAGTGCTCTGTCACCCTCCCAGTGAAGTTCTTCCTCATGTTGAGGTGGAACTTCTTATGCTGCGGTTTGTGCCCATTGCCTCTCATCCTATTGTTGGGTGCCAATGAGAAGAGTCTGGCCCCATCCTCTAGACTCTCTCCCTTTAGGTATTTATAACCATTAATCAGATCCCCTCTGAGTTATCTTTTCTCCAGGTTGAACAGGCCCAGCTCCCTCAGACTTTCCTCATACGAAAGATGCTCCAGTCCTTTAATAATCTTAGTCACCCTTTGCTGGACACACTCCAGGAGTTCCATGTCCTTCCTGTACTGAGAAGCCCAGATACAATACTCCAAATGGGGCCTCACCAGGGCTGAGTAGAGGGTGAAGATTACCTCTCAACCTGCTGGAAACACTCTTCCTAATACAAGCCAGGATACAAATTCTTTAAGTCTCTGATGATTACAACACTTTTTAACAACACTCGTTCTCTTGCTGCTTCTTTTCTAATTTAATCTTTTATCCCCAAAACATCTTTCTGAAGGATACAGAATGAACAATGGAAACATCATTCAATCCAATTTGCATACAAAGATTATTTGACTTCGTACCACTGACACTTGAACAGGTTGATGTCACTAAAACTAATAAATTCTATCCAATAGTTGGACCCTAGCCACAGAGAAGTGTTATGAAAATGAATGATACAGCATATGTCATTCCTACATCAGGGTAGGAAGAATCATTGTTTTCTGCTCTACAGAATGCCCAAGTCTAATCAGATAACATGAGATTTCCTGTTCCAGGAAGGACATCAGACTATCAGGAGATTTTCAGTGCATGAGAAAACTGGACAACATGGTGAAAACAGGCAACTTATCCATGTCTGTAAGTTTAAAAGATGTTTATAACCATATTCTC
>NW_010299164.1:0-18945 GCF_000700745.2 Antrostomus carolinensis | reverse complement strand
TCTTTCCCTTCATAAAACCCATCAACCTGCTTTTCGCATAAAACCTAAGAAGTCAAGCATTGCCTTAATTATACAAATACAGAAACCACTGGTTTTGTTTCCTTGATTAGCCGAGGCCAGGGGGGACACACAAGGATAAATTAGGTTAAAACTAAGCCTTGAAAATTACATTAGACTCCATCTTTATGCAGAAAAAAAGCATAAGGAGTAACTACCTCTTGTGAAATTATCATAATATACAGTTTCCAAAAATGCAGTTGAAGTGGGCATAGAGATTATTTTCTATGCTTGGATTTTTCAGACTTGAATAGTATATAATCCAACTAAATATTCTCAGATTTGCTCTACTTTCTGAAGTATAGAATCATTCCATCCTACCACCTGAGCCATTTAAAATACACATACTGTATTACTGTGCTTCAGCCATTTTTGTGTCAGTAAATTATTTACAAGTAAGATGACTGTAAACACCAAATTATGGCCAGAAGAACAGGAAAGTTATCTAAGTTGCATACAAACTACTTTATATACTGAGTTTATGCACCATGTTTCCTTGTCCCTATAGCCACACACCAGAGGGTTAGAGGAGAGATATCTGGTGTTTGCTTACTGTACAAAGAACTCAGCTGTGTCATCTGAAGGAACTACTTAAGCTTCACTGGTGAAAGAAATTAAATAATTTTACATCAGAAGGTCAAAACATTCAAACAGTCAGAATTCCGGGGTTTTTGTTTGTGTTTTTTTAAACTGGGAAAAAATGTTCGTGCTCGAAGATCCTAAATGTCTTCCAACTCTTTGCAATGAAATCACCCAAAGATATAAATAAACTATTCTAAATAAAGTTCAGACTGACTGCAACATTAGATATGTCTACTAATGTATGTGACTGTCAGCCAAAATAAATTAACCTCCAATAGAAGTCATTTTCATAAAATTAATTATTCCAATGTCAGCTAAAAGAGACAGGTGCACTCTCACTATTCCTTCCCCTAGACTTTTCAATCAACTTCTCAAAATAGGCTGCAGTTAGAAAACCTTAAGAATAGACCTATATTTGAAGATTTTCTTTCCTTGCTCTTTCTAGGCTGTAAGTTTAGTCAGGGTTTTTTTTTGTTAGGATTTTTTTTGGTTTTTTTCAGTAAACTAAAGTATCTAGCAAGAAAAATAAAGGATTACAGACCAAGTTATATATAGTACAACTAGTTTAAAAAATATAAGAGGAAACTCAATGGCAGAATGATACAACAGTGAGCCCCATGGAACTGAGATACTGGCAAGAACCTGCTACTCACCTCAGGGATTTGTCTTTTGCCATTTTTCTGATAATTTGCCCAAATCTTTGAAAAATTTGCTTGCATAGCTCACTAGAGACTTTGATTTTAGCTGCCAATGCCTGCAAGATTCAATCCATATTGAGGACAGAATAGTTCAGCTGGAAGGGACCTACAATGATCATCTAGTCCAACTGCCGCATTAAACACACTACAGTCAAAACTCATTGGACTTCCCAACACAGTTGCAGCTCTTGGCTGCTATGAAATGTCTGCTTCTCAGTTCAGGCATAAATTCTTACCCAGAGCTTGCATGGAAATTTTTGCAGTTTACTGTGCTATTGCAGATATAATCTAGGCAAGACCACTCCTCTGCACTGAATGGAACTGGAAGCCCATGGGAAAAAAAACAGCAGAGATGTAGCTAAAATATTTTGTAAAGCATGGAGCAAACATACGGATAACAATGAATTATAGAGAAGCAGGTCACAGTTAAGATGGAGCTGTATTTTGCACTTGTAAAAAGGAGTCCAACTGCTTTCTACATCTAAAAAAAAGTAAATTGTAAAATTTGCAAGTAAACCCATTTGTTACTTTCTGAAATAAAACTGATTAAAACCAATTAAAATTGAGTTCCACATTAAAATGTAACTTAGACTGTACACACCTATTGCTAAACTGCAGGTAAAGCTCCAAAATTTTAGAGAGGAATTTCAAATATAATGTGCAGTGTTATAAATCTCAGCATTAATTACAGTACAGATCAGATCCAAAAGAAAACCAAACGAGTTAAGACCTGGATACGTATTGTTAAGGCATCAAAACAGTCTCAACTGTGTTGCTGTTGGCAGTGATGGAATGCTGCAGGAGACAGCCCAGACCCAGACGTAAGTACCTGAGCTGGTGCCAGCCCAACCTACAACAACCACACAGAGCGATGTAGCACTGGGAGAGACCACTCCAGGTGCTCAGCTGCTTCTGGTTCCAGAGATTTCCTGGCCTTTCCTGTTATACTGGGGGTCTCTGTTCCTCATTCATTTTCAATTTCAGGCATGCCCTGAAGTGGAAGAAAGCATACTCGAAAAAGAAAAGAGAAAGAGAGTACGTTTACCACTCAGGTTTATCTAAACTAGCGCTACAAACAGATTTTCATTGTAATTACGTACTTAAGGCAGAGGCTCTTTATTTTTTGCTAGGGTGGCAATGCTACGTTTCCTTGCTGCATACCACTCTGAAGTAGTCTGCAAAGCTCCAGATTTATTTTCCTCTTTGTTGGCATTCTTAAGTTTCACTGAACAGGATTGCTGACAGACTATTCAGTCCTCTAACTCTGCTTCCATGCCTCAGAGATCAATTTAAGTCCAAATACACAAATGTAATTTTCTAGTTTTGCAATTCTTGTTTTTAGAATAACTATTACATTTTCCTGACATAAATATCTTTCTTTGTATGTATTTTAAGGATGCTAATATGTATTCTCAAAATTATTTCCTTCCTGGCTTAGTGTTTTGTTTTGGGGTAGGGGGAGGGAGAGTAGGAAAAATTGCTTGATTAACATAATGACAGTTTGCAAGGGATAGCTATAAGCTACTTGTGAAGAGGTTTGGCCTAACAGTAATTTATGTATAGGAACATACATTAAACATATGGGTAGGGAAAAGTCATAATGCTCTAGGCAAGGCTTCGCTACAGAATCAAGATCCATTTCCTTCCGCACAGAAATACAATAGTTTTCTAACATCACAACATTCCAAGAGAGAATTGGAGCATATACTATTCAATTTTATAAAACTGTTGAATTGTGCACTTGAGACACTAAATATGGACAGCATGATAGACAGACTTTTTATTCCAGCAAAACTATTTTGTGTTGATATTCTGTGTCCATGATGCATCCAAATAGCTGCCCTGGGGCAAGACCCCAGTGCAATCAAGCTGTCAGGTTTAACATCGATATTCTATGAAAATGATTTTAATAAATAAATTAAGGGTCATAGCTACTTGTGAAGGAGGCTATTCACTATTTTACAGGCAGTTCAGGCATTTTTTATCTCTGAAATAGCAGGTTGCCCTCAGATATTTAGAGGGTTAGTTTCATCACCAGCAGGATAAACAAAACAATGTTCCCCAACCTTTAAATCCCTTTCCTGTCTATGTCTTAACAAATTCAAGGCAGAATGAACTAGTTGTACTGTCAGCATACGAGATGGAATATGAGTCCTGTCAATTTGTTGGACTAAACCACTCTGTTCAAATAGACCTCAGACTACAGCTTCAGGTTTATTTCATGTACCTGCCTGCTCTATTACCTGAAGAATAAATAAGGGTTTGGGAAATTAATATCTAACTTAGCAAAGCATAAGTTGCAGGCCACTAAAATATTATTTCCTTCTTTTAAAGTGTTTACATGCTCTTAAATCATTTGCATCCTAAAGGATTAAAATTTTTTCACATAAATAGTCCCTCGACCTCTTAATGTGCTGGATTCTGCAGTTGTTCTGCCTAAACTGATATAACTTGCTTGAAAATAAAATGTTATTTACAAAAATAATATTTTTATTTCTTGGTTGCTATAATTTTGAAGCAACACATATATATATGTATTGTATTTCTCTAGGCACTCAAAGAACAACAAACACCTGAATTGTAAATGATAAGTAAGAATTACCCAACAGTAGGTATTTTGGTTTTGTTGTTTTTATAGGTGGGAAAATACAGACAGGGAATAGCAGTAATTTTTTTTTCCTATAGCAGAACATGAAGTCAGCTTCCCAAAGCACTTGCCTTTGTCGAAGAAACAAGGAAATCTGAGCAATAGCCTGGCACATCTGTTGGTTCAATGGACAGCAATGGTACAGAGCTCTCAGTCATTTGGATGTTGTTATGGGAACTACAAAATTAGAGATCTGACAGTTGCAGGTATCAGTAAAAAAATGCTACATGCTATTTCTCTCCAAATTAATTTTGGTTGGTCACTATTCTCAACACTAAAAATCAATAGGTATCTGATGTGGAAGTCACATCCATTCCTTTCCACGCACTGCAAACCATGGTTTGTATTTGATAATAAAGACTAATAAAAAACCTTATTTCCCTTTTCTGTGTGATACTGTCAAAGTATTTTAATTCTAGGCTTGAACATAGATTGCTAAATAATCTGCATTTGTTTTCTCTTGTTCTGAGACTAGAATAATCTATGTCAAAACAACAGTCTAGCAATTAAGTCATTACTCAACATCAATAAGACTGCAAGAATCAAATCCTTAGTGTGTCTATTTGAGGCATGAATTTGAATGAAAGGGAATAAAAGAAGCAACAGTACAACAAAACTTTAAACTTGTTCTTAATTACTGTGTGGTGCATAGGGCACCAAAAATATAAGCAAGTCTTACTCTGCAGCAATATCCAGTTTACAAATGAGTGCCCTATACAAATCAAATTACAATAAGAGGTAGCCAAAGTAAAACACAAGTAATATAGAGTTTAATTAAAGTAAGTCTCTAATGATGTCATCACTAGACCACAGTTTGTGCTTTGTAAATAGCAATTCCTCCAGAACTGGAGGATGATTAACTTAATCCTATTTATCTGGTCTTTGGTATAAAGCTCTCCTGTTTATGTTGTGTGTTACTGTCCATCATGATTTTAAACAGCTTAAACACAATAAGGTTAATATAGCTGAGAGTCAATATGTAATAAGGTTTTAACTGTGACATTTGTATTGAAGGGAGAGTGCACCTGAAGAATAACAAATTGTTACCTAATGGACAGCTGGTGAGGGGTTCTTATAAAACACAAAAGATAAACTAAAGACTGTATTCACAAAAGAGTCAGTCATTGCAGTGCTCATCTCAAGTTTTAATTTTCAGAAACCAGTAGAAGCCATGACTGCATTCTAGGTGCTTTAACTATTTATACAATGCACTGAAGAAAATCAAGCACCTCAACATGGAATTTTGAAGAGCCGAGTTGAGAAAGTAACCACTAGAACTAACAGTTGAGATAGGTGTTATAAATTTCATTTCTTTCCAGGTTTTAGACTTCTAGATTTCAGAATATGCTTATCTTGGTTTAGGATTAGTACCCTATAATATGTCCCAAGTTTAACTGCTATTCCTTTAAAAAAGGGCACAGGTGCCCCTGCTTTTCTTTTAGAAGAATTAAGTCTTTTAAAAATTTGTCAATGCAATGCATGAGGAGATCAACAAAATGAAACAACTGGTGCTGAGGACCCAACATCTATGCACATTTTACAGGGATTTACTTCAGAGTTGTTCTTGTCTGACCCAATGAACTGAATACCAGAGCATCTTTCTGTTTAGTTTCACCTCAAAAAATCCAGTTCACATGAACTAAGAGAACTCCACAATGCAAACCAAAACATGCTAAATAGGGACAACTGGTAGATTAACTTCAAAAGCCCACTCCTGATTCAAGTTAAAATGCTCCTGGACATAGATGTCACCACAAACGAATCGGTGAAGCATCCACAGAAGGGTTAACCTGGAGAAATCGAAAGCTTCTAAGGTTCTAGGAGTTCTTAAGGGTGGCATTATTCTTTGCTGTTAAAGCTGCACAACTTTATAAGAAAGGATCAATTGTGTCAGAGAGAAAGAGAGGGCAAAAAGGAGCATAATTCTGCAATTTCATTACAGAATTTCGCACCAATTTGGGCACTGGGTTTGGGAAATGTGAGTTCCAATCTCTGCTCCAAAGAATGTTTATGAATTTCATTCAATGGATATTTAAATGTAAGAAGCAGCCTTTGGAGGTTTGAAATTGCCCCTTTTCACAGGAGACAGCAAAAGAAGCATCCTGAACAAGATCAAGTGTGCCTACTTCTGGGCATATGTAAAAAGATGCCTTTAAAATGCCTTGCAAATCTTACTGTTGGAACCTCATGCATCTCAAGTGAAACTTTTGAAGAATGCATTTCTGAACTGGAGCATCCAAGGTCTGCCCAAGTTCCTGTCAGACATTCCTTCTAGGGATATGGGACAAAAACATAGCTATAGAGCACGTAAGCAGGAACACAAGTTCACGTTGAATTTATTAACTTGGAGGCCTACAGATATCTGAAGCCAAAATCTTCAGTTACTTCATGTTTGTGCATATTTATATCTCCTCTTTAGCTGCATAACTTCTTAGAAAGTAACAAAGTATGAGCTGCCTTTTCAAGGCACCATTTTAATATTGGGGAGACTCCACTGCTTTCAGTGAAATTCTTTTGGCAAATAAAATAGAGAATAAAGTCTACAGGGTAAAATCCTGGGCCAGCAGGTTTGAATGAGTTTTCCAGAACAGCTGAAATACCTATAAATTGTTTGAGAGAACTTAAATTCAATCATAACTGAAAAACAGAGGCAGGTTTCTTCTACTTTAGTCACATTGTAAATATAGAGTAACTGATTTCACAAGGACTAGTTGTAGAAGGAACAACTCAAAGCATACAGAACAGCAGAATTCTTATTAATTACTATTACCCTTAAACCAGCATTGATTCCAAATGTTTAAATACATTTAGACACATCTACAGATGAAAACTTCATGTTCTATATGTGTGAGAACATGTGTACAACTTTACACTTTGTTAATTTTGTGCCTAATTAATGCAAAACTTGCAAACCCATATTTTATAATTAAAATTCTTTGTCATTAGAGGCACACTGCTAAGACACTTCACAAATATGTCCAATTTAATCTGTAAAGAATGACAGACTATAAACAGCACATTAAGCAATTTGAAAACCATTTGGGAAAAATATTCAAAACTTAATTAAAGAGTTCAAATTATTGAAATTGCTCATGCCAGTATTAAAAAACCAAAACAAAACAAAACCACAAAAACCTCAAAACTCTCCAAAAGAAATTATTGACCCATAATCTAAGAAATACAATTTGTCTTTAGGCTTTTCTTAAGGAAGTAATAATTTAAAACTGTGCTGGTCCCCAATAACTAAGGCTCCAAGACAGTTTTGATCCATTGATGAATTCTTCCTAATATGTTCCCTGAGGTACAGTTTTCCTAAATCTATTAGACATTTACAGTCTTTCAGGACGTGCTGCCTGAGATGCTCTATCACACTGTATTAACTTGACAAGGTAATGCAGTGCTATCTTTTATTTTCATAGAAAGAACCATGTTTGACCTTGGGACTACTAATAACAGTTTATTACCCCTACCCTTACAAGAGGGACATTCTCATATATTACTGCAAATTATTATATTCTACATAAGATGCATGCAAGAAGTTACAGGGGGAGTTATTCAGGACAAGATCACAGATCTAAAAATCACAATATTGTTTTTACCTAATATCTGGTTCTTCAAAGAAGGCAAAACAAAGCAGCACTCCATAATGATCTAGCCATTTATAAAACAGAGTTTTATAAAAAAAACCCCAACAAAACAATTCCCATTTGCTACTTAGTGGCTTCTCTACGCTGTCCCTGTCTGCACAGTATCATGGTGCTAACTGCTCTTACAATCATAATCCTGAACCCTAGATACAATTATTCTTCTTCCAGTATACACACTTACACATCTGTGGTGATAAAACAAACTCCAAGCCCTCCCTCCTTATTCTGCACCAGCCTCTGGAAGAGTACTTGGAGTACTACTGCACCGATAAAAAGATCACAGCTACACTGGGCACAGTTGTAAACTCTCCTATGCAACAGATTTTGTGAGTTTCTGCACCACAGTAAGCTTCCAGGAATAGGAGTTATTTGTGCATTAATCTTCATCTTAATAACCCCTTCGCTCCAAATAAATTAGCTATACTTAGCTGCGTCATGAGACGATATACTGCAATGTGCTAGAAGGAAAGCTTCTCTTTCATTTTTCTTTTTCAGAATTACTCTCCAACTAAATGTTTATCAGGGAGACAACACAAAACTAGTCAGCAGAGGAGTACAACTAACACAAGGGTTCTTTTTTACTCTTTTGATGTTCTTCTAGGGACATATTTATGTATATTACTTAAAAATATGGATTAAAGTAAGTAAAAATAGAATAATTTAAAATGCTTTGTAATTGAAAAATTCTACATCTGTAGTATTTTAAGAATCAATTCAAGATGTATTATTCTTTCTTTTTTTTCCAAAGTTTTTATAATCACCTATTTTACAGCATTTTTTAGGATCTCTTTTCATGAGTTTTTGCCAAAATAATGACCACTAAATGACTGCAAGCCTCCACAACTTGAGAGATCAACCAATATCAGTAAGCAAGGCACAATGTCTCCAACCACAGCACCAAGTTCTGCTCCAGGTGACATTCATTGAAACTAGAGGTGTCTGCTTAAATTAAATCCTGCAGAGATATTAATATGCTGGAAGTTAAGCGTGTATATATTACTGCTGTAATATGCAGGATTTGTCCCTTGCCTGAGGTTGAGTAGATGTACTAAGTCCTTGCAGTATTAAGGCTTTATTTTGGATTTATATCATTATGACAAAGGGCAGAATTAGTCTCAATATTATTTAGGACAGATGTATATAGTGAAAGTAGAAAGGCCACATCTATGAAAGCTTTTCTTGATCTATTGCAACTCCCTGAGACTTCAAACACCCATAGCAGGATTCAGACTCTATCCAGGTATCCAAATGATTAAAGCTACTCATTTTGTAAAAAATTAATTATGGTCGAATGAAAGAACCCTCTGAACATATGGTTTTGAGGTTTGCCAACATCCAAGGCCAATTTATTTTTTATTAATCTATGTTTGGAAGATGTCTGAGGCATGGTGTAAATCTCCTTTTGAAAAGCTGAAGTCAAGAGTTGAGAAAGAAAAAGCAAGAGGCAGGCGTTGTTCAAAGAATGCCACAAAGCAAAGTTTCTCTTGTCAGATAAGAGAAATATGGAGATTCCAAATTAACTTTTTTTTGCAATTTATTTTTCAGATTAATTTAACTGATTTTTTTTTTCTTTTTTTAAGAAATAATTGTACACGTCCTTCCTTGCTGGCTTTATTCTTGTCCCCAAAGCAACTGTGTTGTTTTCCTCTTGACAATTCTCTCAGAATTTGAAACTTTTTAGTGTCTTTGTTTTCTTTCTTTGCTGCACATTAGAGTAGTTCTTTGGGTGCTACTGTGATCAACAATGATCACTGGGTTCTGGTGAAACTGAGAACAATCAACCAGTGTGCAGTAGCAACTTCCTTTCCTCTCTCCTCCCTGAAACCATTGGCTAAGCTCCTAAGATCAGAGTTTTACTCCAGCTTCTGAGGTAACAGTTTCTCTAAGGTCTGATAAAGCAATATTGGTACCTACTGCAAACTCTCAGTAACTTTTAAAGCCAAAAAATGGACACAAACATTTCTCTTTCTTTGAGTTAGAATAGTAACACAACTTATTTTTATTGGGAAACAATACTGAACATTGAGAAATATCTAATTAGGAATAGCAAAGATTCTATTTATAGGTTATTTTCTAAATAAGTAACAATGTTTTCTACAAACAGGGAAGCCATTGCATTTCTAGATAAAGTATTTGAAGACCAGTTACCAACTGGAATGGTCTAAGTGGATAGATCAGGAAAGCTAAGCTGGTGAACACTGGCAATAAATTAAACATATTAAAATAAAATACAGGTTAAAATACAGGTTCAACCCACTGTAGATCATTTCATTTCAGATGTTAAAATCCCTTAAACTCTGAACTCCAGCATACTAGAGTTCCCACTATTCAGGAATGATGCCATCCACAAAGGGATTTATCATTCTTCAATTTGTGTTCTCTAATTTCACACTTCCAGTTGCCTCAGCTGAGCTTTTTCTAAAAAGAAAAAGATGCAAATTCACTGTTGACAAATTCACCACACAGATGCAAATGCACTGTTGACAACATCTACTCTTATTTGTAGTCTGAAATAATTCAGCATCACTTTTAAACTGTGGGTTTTTTTTAAATTCCCTCCAAAGCATGCTTTTCTTGACAGATTAAAGATCTACCAGAATACCCTTCTCCAGGAAAGATCCTGAATAACAACAGGTCAAAAAATAGATCTGACATAGTTCACCCATAAACACACTTCTTCAACCAGAAGATTTTCTGAAGTTTGTTTCAGTTTATCATTCTAATCTAAAACACTGAACATCAGATAACGCACTTTAAAAAATAAAACATAATCATGCAAGACATGGACAAATGACAGTGCTGAAGTCAAAGGACATTAAATCAAACAATGGGAGATTATCTGTTAATCTTGCAATCTCATCAGAAGCACCAGCATGCTTGTTCAATACCTATTTGCCATATAAATCATATAAATCAGCACTCATTGTTAATTTTGTTTCTACTATTTCCATCTTAAGTAGCCTTTCAGTACATGAGAACTGATCTTCAATTAACATGCTTGGGATTACTTCTGGCATCATGTTTAACCTTAAAATATTTACACAACAGTGGGGGTTTTTTCAACTCTTCTGGAACTTTTAATGGCAGTTCAAGATTTATTAAAAAGAACACTGATAGCTCACAGAACAGCTTAGAAAATTCTTCTAAGAATCTTTGGTATACCCAGGCTTTGTATTATACTATATAATATTATCCAAGCATTATAAAAAGGTATTTTGCATTCTTCCTTGTGACTCTTACAAAGTATTAAATTTGACTAACAAATACATACATCACTATTTCTTTCCACAGAAGAAAAATATACCTGGGTTGTGTCCATAAGGGGTAATGTATGCACTGCCTTCCTTCAGTTATTAAAATTTAGGCTTTTATAGGTTTTTAAGGTTATAAACTTCATTATTTAGTTCAGTTTTGAGTGAATGAACCAAAGTGACAACTCAGTATTGAAGTTCCACCCTTATCTGCTTAATTTTTGCCCTTGTGAGGGGACTTTTAAAAGCTCCTTTATAAGGCTGTAATGAAAGGCAATGATATATGTTCTCAGCAAAACAAAGTAGCCCTTTTTCTAACCTTATATAGTGTCTGATCCAGAATCCACTATACTTCTGGGGAAAAAAACCAAAACAAAACCAAACATTAATTTTCCTTTTTTTCTTTTTCACCTCACCAGTATAAACCAGAAGCAATGACACAAAAATCTGTAGATTTGTATCAGTTCAACTCACAGGTTAGGTGAGAATTAAGTTCTATTTCTTTGTAGCAATCCAGACTGGGCTGAGCCTTACTTTCTTTCACTGTTAAGGTAACACGAGTCCTGCCCTGATTACTGAGTGCTTTATATAGCATGTCATCTCGCCTTGTAGTTTGTACTTACATTTTCCTCTTGTACCTATGAGAGTGCTGAGGAGCTGCTCCCAAAGGAAGGTCATATTGTAGTAATCTTGGAATATTTAAAAACTGATGATATGCATATCAAGTCAGGGAAGAGATCAGATTTAAATATTAATATGAAGATATACAGGTTTTTTTACAATATATACATTTTAGAAACCAAAAACCTGTAGCATTATTGTACTGCAACTGCCACTCAGTTTAAATTTAATGAAGTTTTCCATATCTTGCTAACTAGAAGAAAAATCTCTGATCTTTTGCTGTCCCAAAACACTGTACTAGGAGAATCATATGCACATCTAAACCAGCTACAAGAGTTAGATACTATTATAACTCACTAAGAATTATTTTAAAAGTATATTTAAATTCATCCCATATAAGCATAGTGGGTTTTTTTCCATTACGGTGAATTATTTACATCAAAAGTGTTGATTCATGAAACTTAGGTTTCATCAAACTTGACCTATGTGAAATGCATGCATCTGATGTAGTTCTCCGAACTATTGATTTTTCTGCATCCATCTGTCTCGCACTCACTCTGTTCTGAGTACTCTCTGAAGAATAACGCTGGCATCTGTTTTAAGTATAAGCATTACAAATTACTGAATAGATGCATTACAGAGTAGTTAAGAAAAATCAGTGGTTTCTATATAAATAACCACAAAGCTTTGCTACTTTCTTTAAAACATAAATTTATCTAATAAAGCTTGTGTTATTTTATTTTTACTCCAATATTTCTTCATTTATTTCAGCAACTGCAGTCAAACCTCTCATTATATTCTGCTGCTGTTTAAATACCACTGGTGTGAATTCCTTTGTTGTGGGTAGTTTTTTTTCAAGGAATATGCATTTGATATTGTGTTTACTACTGAAAAGTGAGATTTTGGAACTGAATCAAGTAAAAAGACCTTAGTACACATTTAAATACATTTTCACATCTTTCCTAAAAATGGTGCAAGGGTGTTACCTAAGTGGATGACTCAGGAAATATTTCAGATTAGCCTTTTAAAATAACACTTAATTGCTATGGAAATTAAGATAAAATTTCTGTAATTAGTATGCATTCCTCCCTTCTGAGCGCAGAATAGTAATAATAACCTTAAGCTAAAGCTATGAGAATGGTAAAATGTACTGTTCATTTCCACAGCCTGGATTTCTACAAAATTAATTTCTGTTAATAGAATCATGATGAGACACCTGTGGAAAAGAAAGCTCTTCAGTGTTAATCTGGACCCTTGTCCTATTTTGAACAGATTCAAAGATATAATAGAATTGCTTTTGATCTTCTTAAAAAAACCCAAGCTCCTAAGGAAGACTCACAGCACTGAGAAGAAGCAGTTCTGAAAAGCAGTGAAGCACTAATTAGATGACAGTTGAATTATAGACAGTCAGTCAAGAGAAGGAGTGAGTTGATGTACACAAGGTTGCAGCCATGGAGAACAATGGTGACAAACAAATTATTTTAGCTGCTAAAGAGAAGAACCTGCTGGTGAAGATTCACTGCACCAAATGACTGTGGAAAAAGTTTTTGGGACAACTTAATTCTATGCCAAAATAGCAGCAGTTGTAAAAACCAGCTGGCACACTGGCTCACTCACATTAATCCTCTTACTTCATCTCCGTGACCTGACAGAGCCTGGTCTATTTTTTATTTTTGCAAACCAGAGTTATGGGATCTAAACCCGATGACTCAACTTCAGTCATCAATAAATCTGGAAAATTCTTGGATACACAAGTGTGCAAGTCCCAAATGATTAATAAAGCCAAAATGTCATTAAAAGACAAGCAACAGTCTCATTAGGGCAGAAACCTCTCTGCTGAAGTCTCCATAGTGGCAGATTCCTCTGGATTTGAATCTTAATATAGAACGCTACTAATCAATACCTTTTCATATCCTATGGAGAAAAAGTAATTTATAACTACAGTGGCAAACATTGCAATCACTGTAAATACCTTCTATGTATTCTTTAAAGCTTACTTTCTCATTTTGTGACCTGCTTATTTTATATAATGGGCAAATTGTAGACTATGACAGCAGTAACGTGGCTGAGATGTTCAGTTATATCCTTCAGTAAGTGTGATAGCTCAAGCCCTTGTGGTAACTGTTCTCATCTTCCTCCATGTTATCTGTTTATCACATTGCAATAAACGGGATTTTAATTTTAAAGTTATTCCATTAGAATCATGTCAATCAATTCAGAAAAATGCAGGATTGTAATAATGAACTAACTCAACACATCTATTACTTTGCATTTCTCAATTAATTACAGTATCTCAAAAATATGCTATTTTTGGAATATGATCTCTGTGTATACACTTAACACTGTTTTTCACAGTAATAACGTAATCTCATCACAAAACGTTCAGCAGATGTCTTTGCTTACTTAAGACAAAGTGTTTATACTGCGTCTGAAAATAACCCATG
The DNA here is from genome assembly GCF_000700745.2 of Antrostomus carolinensis. Lineage (NCBI taxonomy): Eukaryota > Metazoa > Chordata > Aves > Caprimulgiformes > Caprimulgidae > Antrostomus > Antrostomus carolinensis. The sequence continues at coordinate 4,998 of NW_010299164.1, read as the reverse complement.
CACTTGATAAAAACAGTCTTCTACAACACTCTTCAGGGACTGCAAGAATGTTGTTTCAGTCTTCATAATATCTTTGTGAGTAAGCATATGGGATACAATAATCAGTTCACTAAACATTGAAGTAGCATCCTCTCTGGGTGAAACCATGGTCATATTATAGCAGCTTAGTACAAGATGATCAGGAAATTAAGAAAACTAACCAACAGAAACCACACTATATCCATGGAATACAATGACTTCAGGTTTGTTTTGTGGTTTCTGGTTTGTTTTTGGGTTTGATTTTTTTTTTAAATATCAAACTTACAGCTTTGAAAAACAGAAAACACCATGAAATCTAACCTCATTTCAAACTGCTTAACATTGTATGTTCTACCTGAAGCACAACCTGCAGAAGCAGTATCTTTTAATGTTGTGGATGGGTTTTGGTTAAATTCTGAAGAAAAAAAAAAATAGCTAACACCACACCCCCTATATTAGATGGTATTCTCTGAAAGTCTTCTACCTAGTGTGAAGATCAAGTGCAAGCTGATGCACTAATGCATTTCAGTAGTAATATTCAGTTGCAATTGAGAAGATTTCTTCTATATTTACAGTTTCAGGCTCTGCTTTATTTAGTTTTTTCCTGACCAACTAAAAGCTTGAGAAAGTTACCAAGATGGCAGTCTTAAGTATAAAGGTTAGGTACAACTGAAAGATTTAGTCTTTGTCCAAAGCCCTCCCTAGTATTTATGGGCAATGTCAGACACTCCTCAAAGTGCTCAGGTCACTTATGCCTGGGGCATCATCTGAACCATGAAAGTACAATCCCTGCAACCCATGGCTGGACAGCCAGATCAGCTGGTGTTTGAAGACACAGACTTCTTAAAATAAGATCTCTCTCTACATTCTAGCCAACCTTGTATGGAGTAGAATCATTACAGCCCCTGTAGCCTTCCTCTGGGAGGCTCTAAGAATGTTTTCAAACGTCTACATTTCAAAAACTCAGAACCTGTTGTCTTGATCCTTTATGTTACTTTGCTAACTCTCTACTCCATAAAACACAGCAGGGCAATGTGGCTGGGTCATTGTGAATTTCTTCTGGTAGCTAAATAGGAAAGTCTATTGTTGTGTTGGGATAATACAGAAGATGGGATAATTCAGCAACTACACTAGCCCCTTCTCCTGACTGTACAATCATCATCCGTATCAGCTTCACTGGTTTTGAATATAAACACAGCTCTACTACATCTCTATCAGGATGGCTCTTAGACTCATAAAAGCCGCCAAACATACATTTCAATCTACTCACTCTGCCTTCAACTTTTACTGCTGCGCCTTAGAACTGTACCTTGCCTGTTCCCGGACTCCTAAGCACAATCACATTAAACAGCAAGCAAAGGAATTTAACTCTAAATTTGCTAGCATTTCTGAATTTAAAATCAGAGCTAAGAGGTATATAAATCTAATTCTAATTTCTTTTATGTAAATTCAAACCACATGGAGAAAACAAAAATCTGTCATTCTGTTTGTTTTGGGGTTTTATAACTGACACCATATTAAGTTATTTAAGCCCAGTAAAATGTAATGAGAGTTATTTTTGTTCTCACAACAGTGTTCACTGCAGAAGATACTTCCAGAAGTGTGGTGAAGTCATGGTTTAACGTCTCCCTTGAGACTTCCAGCTATGTAATGTGATATTTTTTTTTCTTCTCTTCCAAAGTTTATTATTGATGTAGAAGGATATTTACACCATGAAAGGCAGCTGGCTAGTGACTCTTGGGAATATACCCTTGTTAAGGAAGGTTTTAGCCCCCTCCCAATAGTTTACTGCAATTTACTACACTGAGAAGCCATCTCATTTAAAAGCAAGTTACTTTCAACTCACATACTCACTGTTTTCTAAAGCTCTGTCCCTCTTGGGAGAAAAGCAAAAGCAATATAAAAATCTTCTGGGACAACCAGGTGGTAGCCAAAGCAATCACTTGCCCTCAGTTCTGCACTTTTAGTTTTTGAGTGAAGGAAAATAGAAGCACAGAAACAAACCACAAAACAGTGTCTTCAGGGTAACCACATGATCTATACCTGCTATAGGAAACCCTTTATCCAATGAATTAGAAATATTTATTGTTCTACATTACTTATGATGAAGATCTTACTAGAATATTAACTTTAAGGTTGCAATTATATATATGTATATTATGATTTTGCCTGTTAAAGTGTTCATATCTCTCTCCATTTAATTTTCAAAGTTTTTGGTAAGGGTTTTTTCTTTACCAGTTAAATTTTTCAGGTAGGGCAAGTTATCATCCAAGAAAGTGCAGTGGTGGAAAATACCACATAATACAAAATTAATCAGTAGTTTTAATATATATATATTTTTTAGTAGAAGAATGAATGAAAGATGGGCTCACAGGACTAAAATAGGCAAGCAAGCCATAGCAATTACCAGATTGAAAAAACTTTGCATTTGGTATAATCTACTCCCCAATTGGATACTACCAATCAATGACTGGAAGAACCAGAGTCTGCATCAGGAGATACACTAAATCAAAACAACCCGCTACACCTCTCAAAAAAACATATACAATTATTTATACATGAGAATGTTCTGTCTAAAGGAGTTTAGCTAAACTCTAAATGCCAGGAAGAGTCAATAAGCTATACCCTAGAAGATATAAAGTCCTGTAAGAGGAAACTAAGAATTAAGGTTGTACAACATTGGTGAGATTTTCCTCTGGCAGTTGTTCCATGATTCTGTTTTCTTGGCTAGAAAGTCGCCTTTCATTAAGTGGCCTGTCTCAAGTAGCAAACCCTTCTATTCCTTTCTCTTTTGTCCCATTGTCTCACCACTTATGTAAATAAAATATCTCACCATTCTGCACTAATTATACAAAAGTCTGCAACCCTTAAAAGACTTATTGCCTTACACCTCATTGCAGAACACAGCCATTGAAAAATACTCTTTAACCTCATTTTCTCCACCTTTAGATGAAGCTAACTATATTGCTGCTTCTTTTTCTTACTTTTAAAATCCTTAAAAACCCATCCCCTCCTTTTTTCTGTCTTTATGAGCATCAGATTTGCTGTTCCTGCTTTTTCAGGTGGGAGAGCTGTTCTACTAGTCTTCCTGCTGCATATTCAACAGTTTAGTTCCTCACTTGTTACATGCAGAAGAGTGAAGAAGCTGGTACAGAACAGAGGTAGTAAAATGCTTTTACTAATCCAGATAACAAGACTTTGGATATTTTTTTTCTGGTTTGAGCACTATTAAGTACAGTTATTTCAACCAAAGTAAATAGAAAAAACCCCACACATGTTCTCTGTGATGAGTCAAAGGGACATGGTTATTGCTAAAAATAAGGAAATAACAAACTGAAAACATTTAATCTCAAGTGTGGAGTTTGCAACTACAAAAGGTACTACCATATTTAAACAATTTTTTTAAAAGCAAGGACTGAATGATGAAAATAAGTTAGCTTCCTATTCTTGTGTTTGCACATTGAACAGATTTAAAGTGCTACAAGGAAAATGTATTAATTTCCAGAGGAAACAAGCTTTCACTTAAATTAAATAAAGTAGCAAATTAGTATTTATCTTCTGTAGCATCTTGGTTTCAAAACTTAACAGCTTGACAATGACTCTTTCAGTAGACTTCAGACATTAATAACATAACCCCTGCAATTTGTCACCCTTAGAATTGATAAGGAAGCTCTGAGTACCTAGATTTTGAAATCTTAAATTAAAGTTTACATCAGCAGCCCTAGACTCCTTTGCTAACAGTACTTAAAAATAACCAACCACCAAACATACAATTAAATGCACTTTCCATTTCCAGTTAAGGTAAATCAGTCCCACCCAAAATTACTAGTGAAATAAAAAGTCCTCATGCTGCAGTAAATTAATGACTATTAATGGCACAATGGGAATTACAGAGAGATTGCTACTTCCTTGAGGTCAGGTCTCAACACAGCTGAAAACAATCCAGCTTCACTTTGCATTGTTCTCAAAACGGACATATTGAAGGGAAAATCTTAAGCAGCAGGTCCTGATATCTGTAGATAATTATTCATGTGGTCTACACACAAAAAAAGGAAAGTGTGACGTGAGAGACACAACAGAATTGCTATTTACACTCTATTGACCACAAGGAAGAGGCAGCTGTTGAAGTACAGCTCGTATCTTTTAGTTACCAGGAAAAAGTGACTGAACAGGAGAAGAATTCAAGTTCAGCAACTTCTTGAACACAGGACCAACAAGCTTTCTTCACACACAGGGAAGAAGGAGGGGCAGAAAATGGATGCCATGAACCTTAACCTGTTAGAGCCTGGAAGCAGCAGGTACCAGTGCAGGTGAGAATCCGTCAGGTCAGATTCACCTGTGAGATACAAAGGGAGGGTCAAGAGGACAAACTGGCCAGTAGATTGGGTGGATTTGATGGTTTGGATAGGAGAGGGTACAACTGAGGAGCACGTGCTGCATGCACAAGGGAGATGTTGACACAGAACTCATAAATGCTGTTCACCTGTACTGGGGTGGCATAGAAACAGTGAAGACACTTTACCTTTTTTCATGCTATAAAATAAGAAAGGCATGAGAAAAAGGTGCTTTCTTGAATAATATACCTCAGTCAGAAACCCATTACACCAGTCATTAATAATACAAAAAAATGACGTTGCATTTGATGTGATAATTTACTGTGTTTGCCTGCACGACTCTTCCATAAGAGACGCCTTGTCAAAAGGGGGGAAAAAGGAAAAAAAAAAAGCAAAAGCCGAAGCTGGCTGCCAGCCTTCAACTCAGCCATTCGCTAAACTCATCAAATAAACCCAAACCAAGCTCAAAAACTTTGCTGCGCTGCCAGCCGCACCGTCTGGATCAAACACAATACAGAGAGCGGGAAGGGGGGTTCAGGGGCACCCCGGGGCTCTCTGGCTTTGTCACATACCTGCTATTTTCCTTCTCCGCTGTAAAAAAAAACCCCACAAATGAATAGCTGCTGCCAACCCACAGGCTGAGGCT
>NW_010299163.1:0-4213 GCF_000700745.2 Antrostomus carolinensis | reverse complement strand
GGCCACAAGGGCACAGTGCTGGCTCATGGAAAGGAGAGAAAAGAGAAGAGAGAAAGTAATCCAAATCCTCCTGACAGCTGGCTTTGCCATAAAACAAAGCAAGGGACCTGCACAAGGAATTCAGTTTTTAGGAATAAAATGGAAAGATGGACGCCGTCAAATCCCAATGGATGTGATCAATAAAATAACAGCTATGTCCCCACCGACTAACAAAAAGGAAGCACAAGCCTTCTTAGGCGTTGTGGGCTTCTGGAGAATGCACATTCCACATTACAGTGAGATTGTGAGGCCTCTCTACCAAGTGACCCGAAAGAAGAATGATTTCACATGGGGTGCTGAGCAACGACGAGCCTTTGAACTAATCAAAGAAGAGACAGTCCATGCAGTAGCTCTTGGACCAGTCCGGACAGGACAAGTTGTTAAAAATGTGCTCTACACTGCAGGCGGAGACAATGGACCAACCTGGAGCCTCTGGCAGAAAGCACCAGGGGAGACTCGAGGTCGACCCCTTGGGTTTTGGAGTCGTGGATACAAAGGATCTGAAGCCCACTATACTCCGACTAAAAAGGAGATATTGCCAGTGTATGAGGGAGTTTGAGCTGCTTCACTCACTTTCCCCCCTTCATCCCCTGGGGGTGGGGGGAAAGTGACTGAACGGCTGTGTTAGCTGCTAGCCAAGGGCTAGCCCAGTGAAACTATCACAGAATGTGTGGCCAGGTGGAAAAAAGGTCCAGCACCAGCTTTCATGCCTGGCTCATTTGGGGTAGGAGCCAGCAGCATTCATTGCCAGTTTCTGAGCCATGCTGGGCTTTATGGGCATTCAGCCCGTGGTGAGAACAAATGCAACTGATGATTCAGGCAAGGTACTGAGGCTCAGGTTGTATGGGGCTATGAATGTGTGGCCAGGGTGAGAAAATTTCCAGTCTTGTCCTGCCTCTACAGGCCTTGGTAAAAAGTCTTGCACCAACTTTCTTGGCCTATGACCACTACATTTTCATCTGCAAACACCTTGGAGTGTGACCAGAGGTCTCCCAGGATGGGGTTTGTTGGCCTCAAAGCACATGGCCTCAAGCACATAGAGCAAGGGCCCTGGGCTCAGTGGTGTGGAGACTGAGGACAGTATAGAAATAGCTTGAGAGTGCTTGAAGGGTGGTTTCAGAGGTTGTGGAGCTATTCCTCATTGTGGAAAACAGTGTGAGAAAGAAATAATGCCACAAAGTGCAGCTGGGGAGGTCCAGACTGGACACAAGGAGAAAGAAATATCACTGCAAGGGCAGTGCTATGGTGCAACACTTCACACAGCTCAGCCCAAGGCTTTGTGTTCCAAGGAAAAGTCAGGGAGGAGGGAGAGATAGCACTAAAGGAAGGTGACAGCAAGGTGGGGCAGCCAGGTGGATGACCACAGTCTGCAGAGAAGAGGCACAGGTGATGCAACACCATAGGACAGCCTGTGGTGGAGATGAAGGAGGGATACAGAAAAGCTGAAAGCCCCCTAACAGACCCAACCTGTCCATGTTGTCTCTGCCACTGATGCCTATGAGGAGACAACTCATCCTTCCAGTGCTGCAGCCTTATTGTCTCCTTGTTCATACTTAGGAGCATGCGAGGTGTCGTACCATAGTTCGACAATGCCCTTGGTGTTGCCCATCTCCACATAACACTGTCCCAGGAAGAACCCTGAGGAAGGAGTGAGGGACAAGATCTCCCTTCCCAGGGGCTGGGGGTCAGGGCTTGGCTCTTTGGATTAATGAAACACATCCAAGTTTCCTCAGCATCAGAGCCACCTTTTGCTTTTCCCAACCTCTCATCACTGCCTCCAGGTTTCTACTCTAACCAGACCCTGTTTGGAATTAAAAAGAGTAACTGCTCTGAATCTGATTAGGCAATATAAGAATGTTCTTGGCAGAACTATCATGATAGTCAATGGAGATCTAGTAAACCTGGCTGATGAAGAGACTGAGGGAAATTTAGCTCTCCCTGTGGTACATCATCTATTTCATCAGATGAATCCCTGCATAGGCTGCCCAGAACATAACAAATAGAGACAGGTCCTGTCATCCTAAATGCGGGCATCTTATGTCATTTCAGTTGGCCAAAGACATTACCCACCAGCCTCCAAGATGACCCCACATGCTGCCCTCTCTCACCATTGCCGCACTAGAGCTTGCAGCTAGCTCCGTGTATCTTGGACCACCCCTGGAACTTCAGATGTCACCAGGTCTTTGTCATCTGAACACATCAGTCATGGCCTCCATATCCAGTCATTAGCATGGGAGCTGAGACAAGATGCTCACATGCAGGTGTCTGGTGTGCATCCCTGAGCTGAGGCCAGGGGAACCCCATCTCCTGTGGGTTTGTGCTGTGCATTGGGGGCAGCTGAGTCCACTTCTAGCCCCAGGACTACAGACATGGAATGGAGGCTGAATCCCTTCCCTCAGCAGTGGGAAATGAGATCCTGTCTACAGATGGGATGACAATAAGGTGATTCTTGGACGTAACAGGTTTTTTTACTGGGAGAAATGACAGTGCAGGAGAGAAGTGTCTCTACCCAATGATGGAGGGAACATCAGTGATTGCTTCAGCCTGTTTCACAGCAGGTTCCCCTGGAGCCCCAGGGACACCTGGAGGGAGCCCAGAGCGGGCAGAAAAAGTGCTGCCTTGGGCTGGTCCTCTGCTGCTGAGTTGGGCTGGGCTCCTGGGATGGAGGGAGCTCATGGCAACCGGGGAACGCTGCAGAGAGACAGCTCTGCCCAGGGGCAGGGCTAAGGACACTGCCTGCAGGCTCTTGAGAGGAGACCTGCAAGGCTGAGAGAGCTTAAAGGCAGTTGGGAGTGGGAGGATGCTGAGAGCTCACAAGGAGAGATCTTCACAGCACTCTGCGTGGTAAGTCTCTGGGTGCAGGGCAATGCAGCTTCAGTTCCTGGAGGGATCTCCTAAAACTGGTACATCTGACAGTTTATGGCATCTGTCAGAAGGACTCTCTCAATATCTCTAACATAGAGGAGGAGGATGTGCTCCAGAGCAAGGCTTCCCTGCTGTGCCCTTGCCTTTGTGTTACCCCAAATGTCCTGTGTAAGGTGTGACAGTCTACAGTGGCATCCCTGTGGCTGCAGGCAAGAGCAGGCCATGGGAACCTTTGGATCAGAGCTGGCCTCCAGGCAAGTATCACCAGCAGGGCCAGAAGGCTGGACACCTCTTCCAAAGCTGGTGTCAGGAATACACCCAAGGAACTGCTCCCTCAAAAGGACTTTTGCCTTTCTGGGGTTCTTGATGGATTCAGGGCGACAATCTCAGAGTTCCAGGGGGACGTGTCAGGGACCAAGGCCTGGATGAAAACCTCCCTTCATGGTTGCATAAGTCCACGGAAACAGCAACTGGTCTTTGACTTACCTGCCTGTTGCTGTCCCACTTGCAGTGGGGCTGTTGGCAGATGCCATCCTGGAGAGGAATTGGGAGCTGCCAGGAGAGCTCAAGGGATCTCCAGGGACAGTGTGTGAGTCTGGTTGGGCAGTGAGCAACATCTCATAAAATGAGTGATGATCTCAGGAGGAGTCTTCTGGTGAACCTGAGGAGAGCATGGGCTAACAAGGGCCATGCAGCATCAGGAGAGGCTGTGAGGAGCCAGCAAATAAAGGGACGTAAGACTGGAGAGTGTTTCAGGACAAACTCTTGGAAAGTCCAAGGGCTGGATCCAGTGCAGCCCTCTCCTGTCCTTTGTGCCATTGGAGACACCGCATTGTCCTGCCCAGCCTTGTCCTTGGCTACTGAGCAGTCAGGGCAGATCAAAAGGGTCTCAGCAGCAGTGATCCTCACCCAGCTGGGTCTGCTTCCCACCCAGCCAGCACAGCCAGTGCAGAGTCACCCCATGGCCCCAGGGCACCACAGCCCCCATGCTCCGCAGAGCAGCGCTGCCAGCTCAGGGCTCTGTGGCCAGCACGATATGGGAACCAGGCCCGGCCAGCCAGGCCAGCCTGGACATGCTCACCTGGGGAAAGGGATGTCCCCAGAGAAGAGCAGGAGAGCATTTCTGTGCCTGCGGGGACTAATTAATGAGAAAAAGAACCTTCTTTCTGCAGACACCCACTCAAGGCAAACTGGACTCAGAGTCTTGTCCTGTCCTGGGGAAAGGGACAGACACTGAAGTGTCTGAAGTGTCTGAAGTCATAGCTAGACCACTTTCCGTCACCTTTGCTAAGTCGTGGGAAATGGGAGA
>NW_010299162.1:18630-26911 GCF_000700745.2 Antrostomus carolinensis | reverse complement strand
GTTTTTATCTCAACCCATGAGTTTCCTTGTGGTTTTCCTTCCAGTTCTCACCCCTACTTCCTGGGCGAGGGCAGGGGAGAGTGAGAGAGGGAATGGGTTTGGCTGGAGGGTGCAAGCCATAAGGGTGAATCCATTGAAACTACCACAAAGACAAAATTGTACGTAGTGGTGGGAGGACACACTTTGAATGCAGATCAGCCTGCAGATAGTGTGAAGCGTGGCTGAAGGTTTCAAATGGAAGAAGACTTTGTGGTGGGCATTAAGACTGGTGATTTAAGAGACTCCAGTATCATAACTCTTGGCACTGAGATTACACTCAGAAAGAGAATAACCACAACAAGTAAAACAGGAGCCTTAAAAAGCTGCTTAACTGCACACCTATGAAAATTGCTTTAGCTACAATTTTTGAGTACATGTCAAGGAGGAGAGAATCTTATAGCAGGATCAAATGGCAGCCTGCATGAAGAAATATACACAGGAAGGAAATTTATCCTACAAGCAAGGAACAAGATCAGAAATTTATAACTCCATATACAAAGAAAGAGGAAGAAGAATCACATAACTCTTTGAGGAGCAAGAGAACCTATTGCAAGCTACAAAATTATCACCAAGCCAGGCACCTGGACCCAAATTTGTTCACAACGTCTTCATGTGAGTCCAAGCCTCAATCTTGTCTATATTATCTCCTCATCTAAATGGTCTGTCTTGTGCATTCAAACTGCTAGCTCAAGGCTGGAGTTGGCCATGTGGGGCACCTACTGTTGGGAAGCCAAGACTGAATCCAAGCACAGCCACCAAGGGCAGTACAACTTTTTACAAAACTTTCAGATTTGTCTTGCCTGAAGCTGAAGAATGATGTCTATTGTGTCCCATTCCTGTGTCCCCAAAGGGAAAGGCCAGCTACATTCCTGTACTTTTTTCAGCTCAAGAATTTTCAAGGGCTAGAAGGAAAGAGACTTGTTTTGGGTTGGTTTTGGTTTGGGTTTTTGTTTTGGTTTGTTTGGGGTTTTTAGTGGGGTTTTTTTTTGGGGGGGGTAGGTGTTTGATTGTGAGAGAAGAGAAAAAAAGTGAATGGAACAGACCACACACAAAGATGAATCACATTTTTCTGAAAAAAAACAATAAATTATTCTCAGATACTTGTCTCAGATTTTTTTATGTTTTTCACTTTCCTACTCTATTTTAATTGGTAATTAATTAAATTCATTTTCCCTGTTTCACCTATGATGGTAGTTCGTAAGTGATCTCCCTGTCTTTATCCCAACACACGAACCTTTTCATCCTATTCTCACCCCCTGTCCTGTTAAGGAGGGGGAGTGTGAGAGTGGCTGGGTGGGAAGCTGGAAACAGGCTAAGGGGAACCCACCAAAGCACAAAAATCCCCCAAATTTTATACTGGGAGTTTAACATTTAGTGTTTAAGCGCATCACAAATTTGCTGGATTTTCTAATCCTTCCCGCTTTGTTATACACCCCTTTCTTATGTAGAACAGTTTTTAGTGCCCTTAATTAATGTTTTCTTGCATTGTATTTCAGTGACCTTTATTGAGTTGTCTAGTTCTCAGACACTGGAACCACACAACATCCTTGCTTCATTCAGCCAGCTTTTTCATCGGCATTTTCTGTTGTCATTTAACCTTTGTGTCCTTTTTCTTGTACATACTGCTATATAGATGCTGGGGGGGCTGGGCAGGGGGAGAGAAAAAAAGGCAAAAAGACCCCCTCAAGCTCACAAAATTCAGAGTATTGGCAATTTCCATCAGTGTACTACAGAGTGGAGAAAGCTCAGCTTCAAAGCAAGGGTTCCACACTCATATGGCAAGTAATGTTTTTTCCTACCAATATCTACAACAGCAAAGGAAAAAAAATTAAGATAGGATAAGTGGGTTTTTTCATCTTTGGCTTGAAAACATTTTATTTTCAACCCCCTTTTTGTTCTCCCAGCAATCATTGCAATAAAAAAAAAAAAAAAAAAGAATGTAGATTTGTCTTTTCCCAGTTGCAGTGCCAAATGAGAAAGACTTTCAAAGTTAAGCCAAAGAGGCACAAGGACATAATATATATTTTTGTAATCGTGACCTCAATTTCATAGGCCTGGGTGATGAAAGCACAGTGGGATATTACATGCTCTCTTTAGTTCTAGCAATAAAGAAAATAAAAATTTAACATCAGAAATCTTTGATGAGTTTCTCATATTTTCTAAGAAAACACCTAACACATTTCATTTTCTAAATTCCTAGTTTCCTCATCTTTGGTACTTACTATGATATTATGGATTAAAATAATCCATAATAACAATTATTAATAATAAAAATAATCCATAATAATAATTGATTTGTGGTATAGAAAAAGTTGTTTAAATTAAAATTTTATAAAGAATGTATTACTTAAGTGCAATGTAATTTCTAATGTGTGATGTCCTAATTGTGAGACGCTATAACACAGTATACTGAATAAAATATTATTATACTACACACCATTCACTGAAAAAACCCACAGAAGCTTCTAAAAAGACTTACCATTTAAAAAAAGAAAAAGCTTGCATTATACCACATCACTCTTTCTGATAAGTGCGAGGGAGTGCTCTGTTCCCATGAATTGCTACTTGAAATAATAATCTTTTACTTACGACTTTACAAGGTGGTTTTGCAGGGAGGTTTGTAAAAAGGACAATACCTACAGGTGATTTAGTAAACATGAGGAACTCCTAGGAAATAAGGGCAGTATTTTCACCTGATAGTTATTAAAAAGGTGCATTAAAGGGTAAAAAATGTATTATAGCTATGGAAGTGCTTCTAAATAACCACTTTTTATTGTGTTCTGTGAGATATTAGCCTTCAGAAAGCTCAGCAAAATAATGTCCACAGAGAATATAGCATAGAAAATACAACACTAAAGAAATCCTTTTGTTTATCCTTCACCTATACAAATACCATCCAAGAAGCCACAGAGTCTAAACAAAAGCTTTATAATTTCTCATTGCTTAAGCTGTAAATAATTAACCTTCCGTATGCTGAAATATTTACTACTAGCATTAAATGTCACTATTGCCATTAACCTTGTAACTTCTCCATCAGGGTTGCGGACACTTTTGCTGCAGGGGAAATAAGGTAACTCACAGAAAATCTGATATATAACATTTTTTTAAAAGTTATTTGTTTTCTATGAAGTCAAAATTATCTTTTTTTTTTAGTCAATCACATATGTGGACATGTAATAAAAGTGTAAAGATATAGTTTAGTGACCCTGATGTTGTACTTGATCATGGTGCACAAAAAAAATTGTGCAAAACACTTTAGCTACAGTAAGCTGAACTTCTTAAATTGATAGCTCCTATCATTTTCAAGGCATAAGCTGCACAGAATTTATCTCAATCACTAAAATATGTATGGAGGCTAGAAAACACTAAACTTACCTGTCACAAGAAAAGGTAAATTCATGCTCAGCCTTTTTCTTAAGGAGCTTCAAGTTCAGAATTCCCCAGCTTCTGTTAGCAGGAAATATACTATAGGAGATTTTGGGAATAGAAAATTCCTAGAATAGGAATTTCTTGGAAATCACAAATGCCAGAAAATTGTTAAACTAATAGGTATGAAAGCCTTTCTATCCATCTCTATGGTCACATGTAAATTAAAAGCAAGCAGCTAGATATAAAATAAGTAAATGCAACCATTCAGAATGGTCATGATTTCGTCTTTTTTACCTGAGAGTTGGAACAAATCTCGTATGCCATTTTATTCTTTTTTTCCTTTCTGCACAAGAGACAAAAATGAGCCATATAATTTCTTCTATGATTTCCTAGTTTGCAGCAATTCCTTTGATCAGTGAGTAACTGGTTCTGAAAGTTTCAAGCTGTAACCCAAATGCCACAGCACATGTCAGCAGTCAGGCATCCTCCAAGACTGCTCTTACTGTGTGACACGCAATATTTCCCAGGTGACCTCCTTGAATCAAATGACCTGCCACTCTTCTTCCACGTCACCTCAGGAGATGATAGAAGCTTCTTTCTCAGAACTGGTTATAACAAATTTTCTCCTCCTTTTTACAGCTCCATGGCATTTGTATTTCACCTAAGCACTTCATCAGTGCCCATCACTATGGTATCTGCTGGTCTTTCTTTCTCTGAAATGATAATGAAGGAACAAAATCTTATAAAAAAGTGTGGGTGCCATTTGCTTTTCACTAGTGGCACCATGGCAGATTTAATTTTATTCTGGCATTGAGAAAGTGTTGCCAATTGTTGGCAGAATTTTGTTAATGGTTTAGAAAATATTCTTTTAATTGATGAAATGCACCCAGAGGCCTCCTAGGGAAAATAAGCAAGCTTGTACTTATATGCCAATAAGCCTAAAACTGTTACTATTAAAAATCAGGATGCCAGCCAAAATATCCTAGTCACTTATAGCAAAGCACTTTTCAAACACTTTACTGATTCTAAACTTGTGTGCTTCATCCCTTGAGGAGGATAAAAGACTACATAAGTAGCATTCATTTTATTTTCATTCTGAGGTCTAGGGTTGACATGATTGCTTCCTAGATCAACTACATCCTCATAGACATTTACATTTAAGCATTTTTAAGTATAAATTTCTCCAAAGGGTCATAGTCAAGCCAAAACAGATTGTTTTCATGAATAATTCTTGTGAGCTATGGTATCAAATGCCTTACTAAGTTCAGATATTAATCTAATGCATTCTACTGTTCTCCCCAGAATATGGAAATTAGAGTCAGTGTTTCAGAAAATTCCTCAGTGAGGTTGGAGGTCCTTGTGGCTGAAACTATGAAATATAATATGTCTTTTGTTTCAAGGATGGATGGATCAATGAATAAAAATGGGATAAGTATTCTACATCTTTTCAAAACACCTGGAGGGGCAGGAAGCCTTATTACAGTGTGTGCGTGGATTTGCTTGCACACAGTTTGTTTAGAGAAATCTGCATCAAAGCACAAGGCATAAAGTGAATGAGATACATGTTGGATTTAGACATATTATAAAGCCTTTGAGACTGTTGCTGAGACTGTTTCCTTTGCACTGTATCTTCTAGAATATAACTGTAGGGATGAACTCCATGGAAAACCCCTGGATTTAGAGGAAAATCCACTGTGAAAAAGCTCCATTTTTATATTAAGCAAGGCCAGATTGTGGCTAAGATTTGCATATAAATGTACAAAAGTGGAGGGGCTTTTTTCTTGAACCATCAAAAGAAACCTTGAATGACTAAGAAGTAAAGTTAGGTTCTTTTATTGCAAGCTTGCAAGCATTAGTTTCCCAAAAGGACAGAGAGGATGGGTCACTAGCTGATTCCTTAGACATCCTTCCATCAGCACTAGTCCCAAGAGTGGTGGTGCCATGGGGTGCCTCAGCCCAGCCTTCGGTCCATCCTCCAGCCCACCTCTGCTGCTCAAAGTTGGCCCCTGAGCCTTGCAGAATGGTCACAAGACAATGCTGAAGCTCTTTCTTATCACCAAGGGAAATTTCACTCCCTTGTAGGGAGTCTCTTTCCCTTGGAGGGAGTCTCTGACTTTCCTGCTTCCAGCCAGTGTAACCCCTTCTGCAGCTCAACCTTCTCACCTTCCAAGCCAGATCATTGCTTGGTCAGAAACTGTTGTTTGGGTCAAAACAACCCATTGCAATGATACAGGCTTGGGGGAGAGTAACTGGAAAGCTGCCTGTCAGAAAAGGACCTGGAGGTGATGGTCAACAGTCAGCTGAACATGAGCCAGCAGAGTGCCTAGGTGGCCAAGGCGGCCAACAGCATCCTGGTCTGGATCAGCACTAGTGTGGCCAGCAGGACCAGGGAAGTCATCCTTCCCCTGTACTCAGCATTGGTAAGGCTGCACTTTGAATACTGGGTCCAGTTTTGGGTCCCTCACTACAAGAAGGACATTGAGGCACTGGAACATGTCCAGAGAAGGGCAACAGAGCTGGTGAAGGGGTTGGAGAACAAGTCTTACAAGGAGCGGCTGAGGGTGTTTAGACTGGAGAAAAGGAGGCTGAGGGGAGACCTTATCACTATCTACAACCACCTGAAAAGAGGGTGTAGAGAGGTTGGGGTGGGTCTGTTCAACCAAAGAACAAGTGATAGAACAAGAGGAAGTGGACTCAAGTTGCACCAGGGGAGATTCAGGTTGGATATCAGGAAAAATTTCTTCACTGAAGGGTTCTCAGGCACTGGAACAGGCTGGTCAGGGAGGTGGTGGAGTCATTACCCCTGGAGGGATTTAAAAGATGAGTGGATGATGTGCTCAGAGGTCTGGTTTAGTAGTGGAAAGGTACGGTTGGACTCAATGATCTCAAAGGTCTTTTCCAACCAAATGATTCTATGATTCTATGATTCTAGAAATTACTACTGCTAAGAAGTTACAATTTGAATGTACCCTTCACTGTAAAATAGTGATAGCATCTATTATGCAATATAGTTTAACTCTGTCCTATTTGTATACACCTGGGAATTTTCTAGGAAGTAGAACTTACCCTTGCTCAAAAAACCTCAAAAGCTCATGTGTGTTGCTTCAGCAGCTTAAACTTAAAGAGGTAATACTCTCATGCCTGTGTACTTTTTGATGGTATTTCCAGTTTTTGCATTCCATAAGCACTTTTAGAACTGATGTAATACCTTCTGTTTCACAGATGAGTAAAACCAGATCTGGCCAGTTATTCAAGATCAAGCTGAAAATAAATTATCTCAGACAATAGGGGAATACTGTGAAAGTTATGTGCAAGTGTGACTTGAATAAAACATGATATACAGTGATGAGGAACTGAAAAATATTCTCGGCTAAGCCAGCGGGACACATCTTTGAGCTTAAGAAATTGTCCATTTAGAGAAACACTTTCTGCTTGTATCCTAAACTACATATTTGTATCTCTGCACTCACATGCATGCACTAACCAATTTTAAATTGGCTCAAAGACTTTTTTTTCCTGTCAAAAGCACCAGCTCAGTCTGCGTTCATGACATTCAAAGTCTGAAAGTGTATACTCAGTAATGCTCCATTGTGTAGGAGAGAAATATTTTATGGCAACAGCAAAAATATGCATTTAATTTTCAATTCTAAAAAAACCTAATGCTTCCTTTCAATGTGTTTTTTTAGTCTTGTATCAAAGAACAACCACAGAGATTTGCAACAACCACCTTGAGACAGTTAAGGGCCTTTGTAATCTTTCGGAATCCCACGGTTTTGATTTGTAGCAAAATGTTTACAGTGTAAAACCTTTACAGCATAAAATATTTCTGTATGCCACATTGTCCCGTAAACACTACAGGCTAGTTCTGCTCCTGTCTAAGTGAAAACAGCTGTTCAACTAAACTGGATCAACTCTGTAACAAAAAAAAAAAAAAAAAAGCTTATTACAAGGTACATTCTGTCACACTTGTAAATAATGAAAATATATTTTGGATTTTGGGGCAGGGAGGATGTGTGCTGGTAGAAATGGGTGGTAGGGAGGGTTAGACTAAAATGAAGTTTTATGGCTCTTTCAATGAACAGTAATATTAAAATAAAGCAGAAAATTTGGGATCAGTTTATTTTACAATCTGTTTCAATTTCCTTACACCATTTCAGCTGGATGCAAAAGAAAGTCAGAGGCAAAAAGTCTTTCCTTCAACAGCAACACGTGGCAAAAGGCCACTGTATGTAGCCCCTCCATTGACTGTAACCCCTGGGACCAGATGGATTGAAAAAGGAACTATGGAAGATAGCGTGGTCTGACTCTGCTTTAAACCCACACCTCAGAATCAGCTGTAGCTTGGGGTGTCATGTAATATTTCTGTGATATGCACAGAGGTGAGTACTGACCTTTCCCTGTTACAGTGTTATAGATTTTTCTTTGGACTGCAAGGCAATATGCAATGATATAATTTCTCAGGGATGTGGATCCAATTGGAGTCTTAAAAACGGATTATTTATTTTCTTGTGACCAGCTTTTACCATGGACTCAAGAATCTCAATATACAAATAAATTTTTTTTACAAAAATAATCTTCAGCCTCAAGAGGTGAGTTGTGTGCTTTTGGAGATGGACCAAATAATGGAATGGAAGTGGCTAGGTTAAGAAAAAGATACGAAAAGTGCTGATGACTCACTGTAGGAATTCAAGGATAACGAAATTCAGGGGAAAAAAAGGCCGTTGTTGCTGTGTGTGTCATCCCCTGTGCATATCACAGGGCATGAAAACCCATAATCCTTCCTTTCTGATGCAAAGTTCTACAAACATTTTCCTTAGTGGTCAACACTGTGTTTGCTACACATCAGTCTGAAAGAGGTTCAAAATTCAAAGAC
>NW_010299162.1:0-18619 GCF_000700745.2 Antrostomus carolinensis | reverse complement strand
CAGGAGATATGGTAGTACTTCTGAGACCTTTTTATAGTCTTTTAATACTATGTTGCTAATATTCAATCACTGTGTAGCATCAACAGCAAACTTGTGCACTGAAATGCCCTTTAGAAGAGAGCTTATTCTAAACTTGTGTCTGCACTACCCTTCAGCATGTCTTCTGTGAATGATGGTCCTTAAATTAAGTCATTAATTGTATGTCCCCTTTTAACATAGGCAGAAATTTTTGTTTAGCTGGCAATTTATAAAAATGTATTACATTTTTTACACAGCTCTATATTTCACTGGCTGTGCATCAGCTTTCAAATCCATGATGTTTCAGAAAAAGCTATGAAGTCAGTATTAAAAGCAATGACAGAATTTTAAAAATATTTGCTTATTTATAGCCTTCCATACACACAGTTCTTGCAATGAATCGTCTCTCCCACTGAAGTTCCTTTCCTGTTTTTTCTCTCCTCTGAGTAAGCATATGATAACGTATAGCTCAGTATTTGAAACAGACTAATAATGCAGTTTTAGAATAACATTTGCTCAACCAAGTTTTCTGGATTTAGTGACCCAAAATGACAATCATATTTAGCTGAAAATATCAAAATGAAAAATGCTTAGAATTTGATCATTTTCTGTTTCCCAGACAATTATTATTTCAGTCTTGAACTATATAATCACACTAAAAAGTTATCCACTGTATTAAGGAACTGCAGATATTTTTCAGGTCATGGTTTGAAATTAGATTCATGATACATAAAACACGATACCTGTATTCAGGAAGAAAAAAGGATATGCAAACTTCAAGGGACAGCTCATGACATTAAAAACACAGGTGACACTAGAAAATGTACTAACGAATAAAAGCATGTGCTCTCTTACCTCTTCCTAAGAACTCAAAACCCATGATGGAGTAAAGGATGGAAGTACTATCAATGAATTGCTAAAACAGTGTGGACTGATCTCAAAGAGGCACGCCAGCAATATCACCTGTTTGTTGGCCAGTTAGTGCTCCCAAATACTGACATTATGCTAGAGTTTCACATCCGTGCAGTAATTGTATAGTGAAATAGCCTCCTGATTTCATAAGAATGTGCATCATGGCACTACCTTATTGCACAAGACATTAATATTAATAAAATTTATAGCATTAGTAGCACGAGATTAACAGCATATGCCATGTTACTGAAAAATTACATCACCACAGGCAGCAGCTTCTGTGTTTATAGCATACTATCACAGAATCACAGAATCGTAGGGGTTGGAAGGGGCCTCTGGAGATTATCTAGTCCAACCCCCCTGCCAAAGCAGGTTACACCAGGAAAGTGTCCAGGTGGGTTTGGAACATCTCCAGAGAAGGAGACTCCACACCCTCTCTGGGCAGCCTGTCCCAGGGCTCTGGCACCCTCACAGGAAAGAAATTTTTCCTTAAGTTTGTGTGGAACTTCTGCTGTTCCAGTTTGTGCCCATTGCCCCTTGTCCTGTCACTGGGCACCACTGAAAAGAGACCAAAAATTTGGCCCCCACACTTCAGGTATTTATAGACATTGATAAGGTCCCCTTTCAGGCTGCTCTTCTCCAGGCTGAACAGTCCCAGCTCTCCCAGACTTTCCTCACACGGGAGATGGCCCAGGCCCCTCATCATCTTTGTGGCCCCTCCGCTGGACTCTCTCTAGAAGTTCCCTGTCCCTCTTGAACTGGGGAGCCCAGAACTGGCACAGCATTCCAGATGTGGCCTCACCAGGGCAGAGTAGAGGGGAGGAGAATACATGGTACGTGCTATAAAGAATGCTTCGGTTTAACAAAGCCCAGCTAATGTTACCTAAGTCCTTCTGAATTAGTTGTTACAGACTTCTTTCTTACTGCACAAAACCTTTGTGTTTTAATAGTGACAGGTCACTATCTGACTTTGAGATAAGAGATGTGGCAAAGAAATTGTTCCAGGACTATAATTGCTATGCAATTAGCAAGACCATTGGTGGTCTGTGCTGACAATATATAGAGAGAGCCACAAATAGTGAAAACAATAGTCTAGCCATGGGGAGCTCTGTACAGGAACACCCAACACTTCACTGAAGTCAAAGCCCAAGGTGCCACCACTACACTTAGGGGATGGACAACCATCCAGGACCCAGGCATGTCAAGTGGTGGGTGTGAATGTCCTGTCACCTTGGGCCCAAGGTGACTGAATTGGACTGGAGGATCTGTGGCCTTGGCAGGCATGAGTGTAAAATATGTAAGTGTCCAAGAATAGACATCTGAGAGGAGAAATCACTATCCCCATGCTATTCCAATCCTGCTAAGCAGATAAATTTTAGATTTTGTGACACTGATTGACAAGGTTCTGGTCCTGTGGCTACCCCATACTAAATTCCCCCGTGACAGTTTGTGTCAAAGTTCCTATTACAGGGTGGAAGGGAAACAGGAATGAAAAAGTGATAGAAATCAAACTGATGCAACTCCAAAGCTGTCAGTTCTGGCAAAGAGTTCTTGACTATCCAACCTTCAAATAGAAATAAAACAAACAAAAAAAATGTATCTGTGTCTCCTCAAACTGTCTTGAGAACTAAGTCTTCTATGTTCTTTCAGTTACCCTATGAGATTGAGTTCTTTTCTCTTTTCCTTTTTATTTTTTAGCTAATTTTAGCGATGAATTATTTTATTTACATCAAGTGTACTACTACCCATCAACCATTGCCCATCCCTTTATAAGGCTTTCCTTATAGTACCCTGTTTGCCAAAGTGGTGTGAGGATGACTGCATTAAAGACTGAATGATACTACAGTAATGGGCACATTTTTAATTTCTATCATAAACAGAACATTTAGTTTTAAACAGAACATTTAGTTTTAAATTATTAAGAGATGTAGATAGTGATTCCTTAAGTCAGTTGGTGTAGTAGTTGGTAGCTGCAGAGGGAATGCTGGAGGGCACAAATGAGCTTCAGGGACTAATTCTTCATTTTTGTACCCTGTCACAAGTTAAAGACATACAAACAAGAATAATAGCTGTTAAGCTAATGCAAAGTATTAGTGAACAGGAACTCAGTCCTAAACATGATACTTCTGCTAATGAAAGAACCTCTTCTCCGTGATAGCTGAGCCCTTGGTTTCTGCAATGTAACAATGATAGCTGAAGTTAGGTATTTTTACAATGTACTTTTCCCTTTTTTAAAAAGAGAAAAAAAAAGGAAGACAACTTCATTCAGATGAGTAATTCTCTGAAGGTATATGCTATCCTTAGAGTTTTATCTTCAAGGTCTTAACAACCTTGATTTTGAGATCGCTCTGTGTATAGAAGGCTAATTCAGTGACATTAGAACAAGAATGGAAGGAAAGAAACTCAGAAATATACTTGAGATAAGATTTGACATGGTTTAATGGAGAAAACACTCTACTCTTTTCACTCTTGAAAACACTATAGCTTTTACAGGATGGTTTTTTTTTTTCCAAAAGAATTTGTTGTTCAAGTCTTGCCTTCAGAGTCTGAACAGTAATATAAAATAGTCACGTCTATACACAGACCTGAACTAATATTGCTCCTTCTTAATAGGGTAATTGTATTTGAGATACTGAATAACAAAAGACAAACACAAAAGTATTTGTTAAATATCACTCTCTAAAGTTCTCAAAATTGTAAAGGAATAAGAAAAAAACCAAACAGGCTATAAAATGAATGAGGTGGTAAGCTGGAAAAATCATGTTGGATATTCTTTAGAGTATGGTAAGATTATTTTTTTATTATTATTATTTTAAGGTATATCGATTTCCAAGATAGTGAGTTTCTGGAAACTGGACAGCAAGTTAACTATAAGGCATCAACGTGTCCTCATGGTCAAGAAGGCAAATGGTCTCCTGGGGTGCATTAAGAAGCGTGTGGCCAGCAGCTCAAGGGAAGTTGTCCTCCCTCTCTACTGTGACCTAGTGAGGCTGTGTATGGAGTACTGTGTCCAGTTCTGGGCTCCCCAGTTCAAGAAAGACAAAGAACTACTGGAGAGAGTCCATTAGAAGCTACAAAGATGAGGGGCCTGAAGCATCTCCTGTGTGAGGAGAGGCTGAGAGAGCTGGGACTGTTTAGCCTGGAGAAGAGCAGACTGAGAGGGGAATCTCATCAACACTGATCAATATCTAAAGGGCAGATGTGGAAAGGATGGGACCAAACTCTTTTCAGTGTTGTACAACAACAGAACAAGGGACAATGGGTACAGACTGAAACACAGGAAGTTCCATATGAAGATGACGAAAAACTTATTTACTTTGAAGGTGACAGAGCACTGGATCAGGCTGCCCAGAGAGGTTGTGGAGTCTTCTCTGGAGATATTAAATACCCACATGGCTGTGATCCTGTGCAACTTGCTGTAGGTGAACCTGCTTTGGCAGGGGGGTTGGACTGGATGATCTCCAGAGGTCCCTTCCAACCCCCACCATTCTGTGATTCTATGAGTTTACCAAGCATGGACTTTATACCATGCATGTTCAGCTGTTGATACAGGAGCATCAAATGGAGAAACAAAAAGGGTCTAGCCAAAACATTGCATAGTTCTCACAATCAAAAATAACAATTTAAACTGACTAGGTGCCAAATGTGAAGTACAAGAACTGGGCTGAATTTAACTGTAGTAACATAAAAGTATGTAATCCTATTGTTGTCTTTGGAACTAAGTCTAACTTGGTGGACCAGTCTTACTGATAATAAAACTATTACAATAATTGAGTTCTGAGATTGCAGCAGTGTAAATTTTTACCAGATTGACAGTAGATAACTGTGTGTCTGGACAGAGTTCCAACATGTACAACAAAGGCATTCAATAATTAAGCATGATCAAAAACTGAGAAGAGCCTTTAACTTTTACTTAGTCTGTTTCCCAAGTTTTCAAGCAAGTCCTCTCTAGCAGAGAAGTCAAGAAAGAATTATTTTGTGAAAATAATCCTTGTCCATCTCATCAGCTATGTATTTATCTTCTTGGACTGAATGAAATCCGCTGCCTCCAACTCACTATCATTTGGACATTTTGCAATCTGGAAAGGTCCATCTGGCACATACTATGTAACTGGTGATGGTACCCAACATACTGATGTACCCAACCTTATGACATCCTCAGCAGCTTTGAAGATATGTCAAATTTTATCCATAAAATCTCCATTGCCTAAGTTACAGCTTGGTCAGTCACTAATCAGGAACTCATTGCCAATAATTTCACAAAGCAGGACGAGGTGCTTCGGATGTATCAGCAATATCCATTAGGATATCCTGAGGCAACAGAACACACCTGACCATACCAAAAAGCCACCAAAAAGTATAATGTAACCAGGTCTTAAGTTGGAGCATAGTTCTGCTGGAATCAGGTGCACAGCTAGAAAGCAAAGTTGGAGAATGTGAGAAACCTATCTAGGAGGCCATTAGGGTTACATTACGGGGTCATTACAAGCATCCTCTGCCTGAATAGCCTCTCTCAGCTATTTTCCTCCCACAAATAAAGCTTGCAAACTGATTAAAAACACTTCAGATGCAAATAACTTCTGACAACCAAGCAGACTCCAAATATTTCAGAGTATTTCAGCACTGTTTCCTTCCCAGTCAAGGGATTGGCAATGACAATCAAAGTTGACAATATTACTTCAGCAGTTGACCCCACTAGCTTAAGCAACATAAGGTCATAACTACAGCTGGCCAACCTTAAGGACCCGGTACACTAAGGCCATGTAATTAGAGACTAAATTAAACCTCATTAGAGGGCACTGGTGTATTAGGATGCCAGGACTCTCTTAAGAGAGACAATCTGAAAATACTGAGGGATATATCCTAAAGCAAATGTATCATACTCACAGAGAAAACAATTCCAGTTGAATATAATTAGAGCAAGTCTGGAATTCATACAGATTCTAGGAATTTGCTCTTGGAAAAAATAAATAAATAAATAAATAAATAAATAAAATGGAGGTGTCCAGTCTATAACCTGTTTACGTTTTATATGGTGTCGATAACATCAGCTTACTTGTAGTCCAAACCAGGATAGTTTTCCCACATAAATACATACATTGACCTTCCTCACTTCTGTTTTTTTGCTGAACCCATGCAATCACAAGCCCACTCAATATATCTGTTTACTGCAGAAATAGATGCTACTATATATATTTCAAACCTGAGTTTGAATTAGATATTCTTCACAAAGCATCCAACTGGGGAATACACACTTCAAAGAGAAGGGACAAGTTTTCCATAGCTTTTTCACCAATGTAAAATATATGTGTTTCTTAGTACAGGTTTTGGCTGGGACAGAGTTAATTTTCTTCTTAGTAGCTCAGATGGTGCTGTGTTTTGAATTTGCAACAAAAACAGCCTTGATAACACAGGGATATTTTAGTTATTGCTGAGCAGGGATTTACACAACATTAAGGCCTTTTCTCCTCCTCACATTGCCCTACCAGCAAATAGGCTGGGGGTGCACAAGAAGATGGGAGGGGACTCAGCTATGACAGCTGACCCCAACTGACCAAAGGGATATTCCAGACTGTACAATGTCATGCTCTGCAATAAAAACTGGAGGGAAGAAGAAGAAAAGGGGGGACATTTAGAGTTATGGTGTTTTGGTTTTTTTCCCAAGTAACCACTACATGTGATGGAGCACTGCAGCCCTGGAGATGGCCGAGCACCTGCCTGCTGGTAGGAAGTCGTGAGTGAATTCCTTGTTTTGCTTTGCTTGAGCACGTGGCTTTTGTGTTACCTATTAAACTGCCTTTATCTCAACCCACAAGTTTTCTCACTTTTACCCTTCTGATTCTCTCCCCATCCCTTTGTGGGGAGAGTTAACAAGTGGCTGGGTGGGGCTCAGCTGCCTACCAGGGTTAACCCACAACACTTGTAATAACATTTCCTCTTAATATGAAAGTATACTGTACTTCAGATTACAAGGACCTTTAGTACCTCCCCACAGGGACACTTGGATCAATTCTCCTAGTGACAGATTGAGGATGGCCTTGAGTAAGGAGTAGGAGGACAGATTTCAGAGGTGTAACGGATAGTCATAATTTCACTAAACATTCGTCTTTCTCTGGATGGTTTTATACAAAGGAAAAGGTTTTTCTCTCTGTTTGGTTGCTTTCAAGTACGTACATATGAAGCTGAAGACATTTATTTACTGTTTGTATCATGGCTTCTATGTTGAACATTTGGGTGTTCTTCCAATTCTGCTGCTTACTCTATCTTGTCATGTAGAAAGATGGTAGACAATTCTTGGTGCTTTATTCCACTGTCATTCAAACACATAACAACTATACTACATGTCTCAGTAGAGTCTTGATTTAAATACCATAGGTATTTGTCGGTGGGAGAGATAATAATGAAATATAAAATTATTTGGTTTGAATTAGAGTATCAGAATCCAGCTCTAAATAGAAAATAGAACTTGGAATTTCTGGGATGGTACACAGAAAAAAAAAAAGTATTATGTATAAATATAATTTTGTAAGGATTTATCATAAGACATGTGAGTACAAGAAGATCTGTCTAGAATTTTGGATCTGAATATATTTATTTATAATGGATTAATATTATCTATGCTATGGCACAGGTAACTTACAGGTCATCATACACTCTCCAAGCTTATGATTTATTCCTGAATTACTGTGTCCCCAGTCATGACCTCTAACAGAAAGGTAAACCAAACCTTGGTTTTTTAAAAGCTATTTTATTTAGTAATTTTTTTATAGTCCAATATTAAACTAAAAGAGTTGCTGAAATGAAAGTAATTATACCTATTAATTCTAGGAAGCTTTTGTGTGAAAATTACAAGTTTTCCATGTCAATTTTGAGGGTATTATTAGTGTTTTGGAAATCAGCTGCATCAATGATTTTGTTTTAATGATAAGTTGTGTCCTGAAGGGTTGCTTATAAACACTTTTCCCAGATTATTTTATTAACTTGTGGATCTGTGGTTTAAACTACAGCTATCTGACAAAGTTTTTTTTCTGCTTATGTTTTCAGGTGTTTCAACCGGGACTATTAGGAGAGCATATCTATCCCTCATTATCCTTGGAAACTGATAAATCTGATTAAATAGAAATGACCAAAAAAAAAAAAAAAAGTGATCTTTCTCTTTTATTTTTACTTTAATTGCAGATTTGTATGGAATCGTGCTAGCTGATTGTGGCAAAAAAATATTTTCTTAATCTTTATGTGGGAAATGAACCAGTTGTGTGCAACTTGCAGTATCTGAATTTTATCTAGCTATTTGTACTGAGTTAAAGCTTGATCTTTTATATACAAATTTACATCTGTTTGCTGTTATCTTATTGATCCAAATTAACTGTTTTCCCCAAACATCTGATGACAAAAAACAGTGACTAAATATTCAAGAATCATTCACACCGAGCAATGATGCAAACCCATCCTTCAAATAAAACTGCTTTCATGGCTTGCAAAACTATAGAGCATTTCCTAAACATAAATAGGCTGTTTACATATTCTTCAGATGTACATATTTAAAACAGATTATTGCATGCAAACCACAGTGCACCTTTTCTAACAGATATATACATCATGCTTGAAGATATTCAGACAGTTCCCTGATCAGTATACAGTCTGAGAATCATAGAATTGTTTGGTTGGAAAAGACCTTTGATGTCATCGAGTCCAACTGTACCTGTCCACTGCTAAACCAGATCTCTGAGCACCTCGTCTTCCCATCTTTATATCTGTCCAATGATGGTGACTCAACCACTTCCCTAGGCAGCCCATTCCATTGCCTGAGAACCCTTTCACTGATGAAATTTTTCCTGATATCCAAACTGAACCTCCCTTGGTGCAACTTGAGGCCATTTCCTCTTGCCCTGTCACTTGTTCCCTGGTTAAACAGACCCACCCCCACCTTTCCACACCCTCCTTTCAGGGAGTTGGAGAGAGCCAGAAGGTCTCCCCTCAGCCTCCTTTTCTCCAGGCTCAAGAACCCCAGTTCTCTCAGCTGCTTCTCATAAGGCTTGTTCTCCAGAACATGCCACTGGTTTAAATGTTATTATTATCCTTATTGAATTGGGGAAAAGGAATCATGTTGGTAAAGCATTAAATTCAGCATATGGCCTAAGGGAGTTCAGTCTTTTACTCCCCCACTGAGCTTTTACATAACCTTTGATAAATACCTCTGTGCCTTATTGCAGCCACCTAAGAAACAGGCATGATAAATGTCTTTTACCAACTTCCTTTTTGTTGTTATCCATTCACTCTGCCTGTGTTCTGCTGTAGGAAGCACTGAGTATGCACAGAGAGGGGATATTGGGCTCTACAGGGGTGCCAATGTTGGTAGCTGTGTCATGCAAAATCTGCAACAACAACAAAAAAATTACTCAAGTAATGTAACACAGCTGAAAAACCATGGATATGACTCCATTTTTAATATTAATGTCTTGCTTCAGGATGAAAAGTTGACTTCTCACTAAGATGCAGGAGCTTTGTCTTAAGAAATGAGGAATTGAGGTATTGCAACAGGTATGACTGGTAAAAGACTGTGATCTGTTTTCTTGCACTGAAAAGGAGAGTAATATGCTGGCTAACCTGTTTGAATGGCACATTCTAAAAGATCTTTTTATAAGATATTAGGTTGGATATTAGGAAAACTTTCTTCAATATTGTGATAGTTTCACTGGGCTGACCCTTGGCTAGCAGCCAACACAGCCTTTCACTCACTTCCCCCCCACCGCCAGGGGATAGGGGAGAGGATTGGGGGAGCAAGGGTAAGGAGGCTTGTAGGGTGAGAGAAGAACAGTTTAATAATAGAGAGAAAAGAAAACTTAAAAAAAAACCAACTAAACAACTAATATTAAAATAGTAGTGATAATGATAACAGTAATAAGATATGCAAATGAGTGATAACCCAGTGCAGCTGCTCACCACCCACCCCACTGATAAGCCCGGCCCGTTCCCAGATAACAATCCCAGAGGAACAGCGAGATCCTGAGAGCAAAAGCTGTGTGAATCCCTGCCCCCCTCCCCCCTTTCTGGTCATCCCCGGATAATACACTAAACATGACGGGATATGATCTGGAATATTTCATTGGCACATCCAAATGCCAGTTTGGGGTTTTTCTATTTACTGCACTTCCCCCTCCCAGTCCTAATGCAGCTGAACCAACCAAACATGGGGCCCTTGAGCTCCAGCAGCAACTAATGACATTGGTACTTTTATCAATTATGTTCTCATAACAAGTCTGACCTGAAACCAAAACACAGCTCTTCTAACTACTGAGAAGAAAATTAACTCTATCCTAACAAAACCAGGACAAATATGAGGGTGGTGGATCATTGGAACAGGTTGCCCAGAGAGGCAGTAGAGGCCCCATCCCTGGAGATATTCAAGGTCAGGCTTGATGGGGCTCTGAGCAACCTGCTCTAGTAAAGATGTCCCTGCTCACTGCAGAGGGGTTGGACTAGATGACCTTTGAAGGTCCCTTCCAACCCAGTACATTCTATGATTCTATGATTTTTTTAGAGCAAGTGATTGTGATTCTCACAATTGGACACTGCTAATTTATGAAATAAAGGATTCTGTCCAATGAAGTGCACACAATAAAAAACCGAAAAACTGAGGAAATGTCAGGTTCAAGCTCAGCCAAAGGCTCAGGTTCAGGATGATCTTTTAATAATCTATGTGGAACTTGCATTTGAAGAATCCTTTGCAACAGAGCCATCTTCATATGTTCGCTGCTTACTGGTGATCACAACACTCATGCTTTCCATCTCTGGTGTTAACTCTTCAGTGTGTCCTTGTAAGTCCTTTGGAATGGCCTTGAATACAGGCTTATACAAAGCTCTCATTTAAGTGTGTTGCAGAAGGTGCTGGTGTTTGCATCAATTATTTAAATAGATAGATTTAAATATGGTTAAATAAATAAATAACTATCAATAATTTTATATATCTGGGTAAATGTTCCTTCTCAGACTATGCGAAGTTTTTATGCGCCTCTCACCCTCTGTACTCCGGTCAAAAACTTTTTATCAGATAGGAAATGCTATGGTTCAGTCAAGATGTTTTCCTCATTTCTGGATTTATTCTGCTGTTGTCAACCCACATTATTTTCTTCCTATTTTCTTCTTGCCTGCCTGTATGAATTATTTCTCCTTACCACTGTCTGAAGAATACTTTTTCTCTAAATGCAGAAGATGCCTTAATAGCCTTACCACCAGCATTTTTCAGTGTAGAACAAAAGGCTTTTTAGAAGGTTAAACTATAGGAAATGAGAAGGAAAAAAAAAATATTCAAGGGAATTTACCTCCTGGATTCAAATTCTCATGTTCTGCTATGCTAAAATGGTATCTTTAAGGAAAGCACCCTGGCCTCCCATTAGCTCCAAAGGAACAGACACGATGGGAACACTCATTTCCAGGAAATACAGCAAATTGTTAAAGTGGATTCCTTTAGGTATGAGCTAACACGCCCTTTTGATCAGATCTTGCTTCATCTGTTACGCTCATTTATCTTATTTGGATTTATCAAACTTTTCATTATTTTTCTTCTAGGGAGGCTGTCCATCAGAGTTGCATTTCCTCAAGTAGCTCTGCCAATGCAGTTTGGCTAACTATCTGGTAGTACTAAAAGCTAATAAATCTTTTTAGGAGGACAGGAATCCCTGAGAATGCTCTGAATTTAAAGTCTGATTTATGTCCTTGGCTCAGTAGAAAGATCACCTTTGTAAGAACAAAAGCTCCAACACCTAAGTAGAGCTGAAAATTCTTGAAGTGGCAAAATATTACCTAAGTCTGGGCTGAAGTTTAATTCTGGACGATAAATCACAGCTGAAACTATCTAAGAACCTAAACCTTAACTGGCTTGTCTTTTACTTTAGGCTTTGACAACTGATCTAACTGCCAATTAGATTTCTCTTCCCTGAGTAAAATAAAATTGCTGTTTGGAGTGAGATTTCACATTGGTCCATTGCAAAAATCATTCAAATTACTGGAAGTCCAGAAATCAATAAAACGAAGTGTCAGTGAATAAAAACCCATTAAGGAAGGAGAAACTCATTACTAAACCCTTTTTTAAAAACTCTTTCTGGATATTCTGATATAAAAGTGATTGTAGTAGGTTTAGAAATATTTTGTTAGGCGTGTCGTGTCTTCTCCAGACATGGATCATGTCTGAATCTTTATAATACCATGTGTGCTTTTTTGAAAGAAGAGTCTCAAGTGTCTGTGTTATTTCATAGACTCACAAAGTAATTCAGATTGAGAGGAACCTTTGGGGTCATTTAACTCTGCTGAAAGCAGGTCACATTAGCTCAGGCTGCTCAGGACTTTTTCAGTTGAATTCTAAACACTTTGTTCAGTCACATTTTAAATACCACCAATAAGGGAGATATTAATATTTTCACTTTCTGGACAACATATTCTGCTGCTTAACCACTCTCACTGTGATTTTTTTTTTTTCTTCTATGCTTAAAGGAAATTTCTCTTGGTGTAACTTTTGATTATTTCGTTGTATTTTGACATGCCTCTGCCTGGCTCTGTCTTCTCTAGAACTACAGGTAATGTATTTAGTTATCAGTGTAAGATCTGGTAATTTCAGATAGCTATGTCTCCTCATCCTGTGGCTTTTCCACTTTCATTGGAAAGTTTATCATATACACCACAGCTACTGCGCTTGTATATCGACCCTGTGAAAGCCAATAACAGAAGGGTGAGTCAGGACCCAGCTCTATCCAGGAAAAGAGACAACAGACCCCTAGTAATTTCTAACCATTCAGGAGGGAATATGCCAAGTTTTATCAGTTTTCTAGTGATTTTTGCCCTTCTGTGCTGCAGATCACTGATTTCTAGCTTCTGGCTAGCAAAAAATATGTTCCCATAACCAGAAAAAAGCCATCAACAGCAGGAAAATAAGAATAGAAGTGGATTATTATTATGTTTTTTTTTCTGATATCACGTTCCCTCTCAGGATCCTGCACCCTCAGGTACAGTTACTTATGGAACTGTGACCAGCAGCAAACACTGCTGCTTTCCTTGTTTTTTGAGAGAGTTTAGAGCACAGTAGAGACAGAGATTCTGAAACTTATCATAAGGAGACATCTCCAATGTACTGAAGACGCATGGTACATTGGAAATAAACAGGAAATAAAACAATTGCAACAATATTATATGTATTATTTAACATGTAAATCAATTTAATCTGTTCTGTCCACATGAGGATTTCAGATGTTTATGAAAGATGATTCCTTTCTGTGGTAGATTTTCTAAAGCTCAGACTTCTTGCACTCTCTGACACATAGTGTCCTTTCTGTTGATTAAATATAAGCTTTAAAATAAGCTATATGTCTAATATTGTCTTTTACACTTTGATTAATGTTATGCTTATTCCTAAATTTATGAGGAAGTGGAAAAACTTTTGTAGTTACAGAATAGAAAACAGAAAATAATTTTCTCATTTTAATAACTTGAATCAAATTTGTCTATGTGCTATAATTTTAATATTCACAAACAGGAATAGATAGACTAGCAAGTAATAAATCAGCCTTGCCATTCTTCTGTTATTACTAACTATGAGTGAACGTTATCGATTTATGTTCGAGTAATTCATCACTTCCCATCCTTTATCCTGTGGATAATTTGTTGTACTTAATAATAAGAAGTTCTCAAACTCATTATATTAAATCCTCAGATACTAGAAAATATATAAAATTAAAAGTAAAAATAAAAAAATAAATTAAAAAATCCTGAATATACAATTCACTCCTTTGGTAATTACGGATCCAAAGTTACTTTTTTTTTTTCATTTTAGAGTTAATAAAACAGTATTTAACTGCTGCATCAGAGTGAGGGATGATGGTTAAAGCATCTGTCATGAAGCTAGAAGCATATTAAGAAGCAGAAACCAGATAAAAACTACAACTACTAATGGCTGCTGCTTCAGCTTTAGTTAACGTAAACATATTAGTTCTATG
This sequence comes from Antrostomus carolinensis, assembly GCF_000700745.2. Lineage (NCBI taxonomy): Eukaryota > Metazoa > Chordata > Aves > Caprimulgiformes > Caprimulgidae > Antrostomus > Antrostomus carolinensis. Next base: position 4,703 of record NW_010299162.1, on the reverse strand, counting down.
TGGCACCTTTTTGCTGTGTGAAAACCTGGTCAGCTTTAGTAGCTAACAGCAATTTACGGGGATTACACGTAATGTTGTGGTTTGTGTTTTGAAAAGGCCATTCTTGCAAGTCTAGCTGGCAAGTCCCTAGCTAGCCTTGCTTACTGAAACCATGCAGTCAGTTTATGACCAATATCACCAAAGCAGGTGATAGACAAGACTGATTTCTCAGCTCATCATCAAAAGCAAAAAGAGAGTAACAGTAATTGTATGGACATTTGAGTCTAAAGGACTATTAATTGATGGAATTTTTTCCACTTTGATATGTGGGAAACAGGGAAAATTGTAATAGAGTATCTCTCTAATGGACTCATCAGCTGTTTCATGAAAGTGGACTATTTTTCAGTCTTTCATCATGGCATGAACTTCAGACAGCTACACTGAAGGCAGTGATCCAGGCCCTGCTGCACCATTGTCTTGGATTGATCTTTTATTTGTCTCTTACAGTCTTTTATTTAATCTCCTACTTTGACTTATATTATGTATTACATTATGAAGTTTGGATTTTTTTTGTAAGCTTCTGATTATAACATTGGTTACCTAATCCCATTAGGGCTTAAAAATATATTTTGAAATAATTCCTTTAATAATTTTTTTTAAAAAAATAAAAAAAAATGTTACCATTAATAAACTCTGAAACTGTTCAAACAGGAAATGTATACTAGAATGAACACCTTAGTGAAACACTTTAGAAGTGTGCACAGGAGTTTTTAAACAGTTCTAAGAGATGACTTAGGACTTGGAGTGTTCCTAGAGCCTGATTTTAAACTAAATGTTGAATGGTATATTTGTCACTTTGTAAGTGAAGCACTAATACAAGTTTGAAATGTGTATAACTACACTCTAGACCATATCAGATATTTAGGATGTGATCGCTGCAGGTTCATCCATTAGCAAGTGATCTTTGGCACTTTTTATACTATTGCACTTGGCTACATGTCTTTTAAATATTATCTTATCTATGAAAATGTAATCTGAATATACATTCTCCCATGTCAGCTTGATGATATTGTAAGGCTTGTCTGTTTGCTGAAGTCTTTCTTCCATAACAAAACACAAACAGCAGAAGCTTGAGAACACAAGTGTAACTCTGTTTGAGTCACATCCCAAACTTTTCCCAAGTTCAGGACTTCCATACCTTAAATCTGAATTCCTTTTTTTTTTTTTAGCTAGCTGTAAATAAGTTGTAGTTTTCCTCCATATTCCAGTTATGGAAAGTAGACATGTTCAAACACAAAACCAGTCTGACTAAACTAGGTGCTGGGAAGCAAATCATCATCTGGCAGAACTTGCTTTGTGGCTCTATATTACACCATGGCCATACTTCCAGCATTGAAGGTGGTATAGGCAGTTGAGAAAAAGCAATTTTTTCCCAGAGGTATGTCTCCTTCTGATGAAAATCCTGAAATAGCAATGTCACAGTTGCAAATGGAGATGAGAATGTGTTTCTTAAAAGGTAGATTTCTCTAAAATGTCATGTAGATAAATGTCATGCATGCTTAATGATACTGGAAGATACACATTTCAAACCAAGATACAAACCCAATTTTAACAGCAGGGCACCACATGGTTGCCAGGTGCTCAGACCACTAACACCCACTCATGAGATGGGAACTGAGAAAACCTGAGAAACCAGACGCTTAGAAATCCAAATGGAAGAGGATATGTCCAAAATATTAAGCATAAAATACAAGAAATAATTTTCAAAAGCAATTCTATTAATGCAAAAAAAAAAAAAAAAAGAAGTAATTTATAACCACAGTACAAAACTTCCGAATCTTGTAAAGCAAAAGCTATTTTATAAGTTAAATCTGAATCCTACCTCCAAATGATCTGTTGCAGGTGGAGAGACTATGAAAGAAGAAATCCTAACTAGCTTACCCAAGCTTCAGAGACTACTTGTGACTACCCTGTCCAAGAGGCTAGGACACTTCAAGGCATCTTCTGATGACAGAACTTCTAAATAAACACAAGTTCAGTTCATGCCATCACTGCCTTTGTAGTGATATTTGCAATCAATTTTTTTACTTTTGAAAATAAGTCAGCATTCATTTCTTTGTGTATTTTTAAATTTTTCCAGTGCGAGAATTTTGCAAGATCTGGACACAATTTTGAGTATGAAAACCTAAAGGGAGGTCACCAACAAACTACACATTTTGCTAACATATGTCACAAAAGCTTAATGCAAAATTTATTACAGATAGGTGAATCAGAGAGGCTTCCCTCCTTCTAAACAGATGTGACTAACACTGTGGCTAATCCATGAATGAAAGACTAAAGAAAAGGCCTGAGGATAAATAAGCCCCTGATATGCAGTCTACAAAAAACGGGGGGAAAAAAAGTACCAAAAAAAAAAGTAATAAGAAATATATTTGAAACTATTCAGAGACTTCACTGCTGAAAATTAACCTAAAGTGTTACATTCTTGCTAAGTATTTACTATTTCATTATTTTATGATAAGATATTGTATTAAAAAAAAAAAAAACAAGCAACAAAACAATATTTTTTGATTAACAGATACTGATTTTGTCAATAGGATCATAGGTTCACAGGCTGGAAGAGACCTCAGGACATCTCTAGTCCAAACTCCTGCCCAAAGCAGGGGAAGCTCTGAGGTCAGACCAGGCTACTCAGAGCTTTATCCAGCATGGTGGAAACCATAAAGGATGGAGATTATAGATTTATCTGCTTTAATATCCTGAAATATTGTGGGGTTATGAAGAAAAGCATTTTTTCCAAACAAATTTCCAGTCATAGGATGAATCAAAAGAATTCAGTTGGCCATGTCTAAAGTAAGGTCTTACTCACTGTGTTTCAGAGTATCAAACCTGGCTCTCATGGAGAGACAGAGATATTATTATCTTAATAATTGAAATGATATCCAGTGAAAAATGTATAGAAAGAAATTATTTCTAAATGAGTTCATGAAATATAATAATTATTTGCAATGAAGTGTTGTCAGCAAAACCCTTGGAAATGTTTGTGAAAGTAGATACCTATGAGCTGAAGTTATAAAAGTATGTTGTAAAAACAGACCAGCTGCTGTAAAACAATAAATACTAAGAGGAAATAAGGGATCTAGAGAGCTTCAGCTTTGCTAAAGATATTTACAGTTCATACAGGCAGAAAGCAAAAGGGTAGGAATGTCCTCTAAAAAATATTTAACATCAATATATGTCCACAGATCTTGTATTGCTAGAAATAACTAAAACTTTTCATGATAAACACTGGAAAGTACCACTGTAAAGTACAGACACAAAAAAGGGGAGAGACTCCATGAACCTGCGTTCTAAGCTGCAGTTGTCTGCAATACCTTCCTCAAACAGATGGAAATTAGCTACTGGGAGCTAGTATTTATCAAAAGAGATATGACCTTAAAAAGTGATAAGGAGCTAGTATAGGGGCCTGATATTGAAATAAAAGCTTACTGCCAGCAATACTTCTTGTGAAAAACTAGTTTGTTTTCTGAAGACCAGAAGTACATGCAGAAAAAGACAATTAATTTAAATAACATGAGACTCATCAAAAATCCTACTTTTTATTGCATTATGACACAAGTAGATTGGGTGCTACTTTAAAAGCTTGGAAGAAGTTAAACTGTGCTTATCCATCTTCTGATTGCAGGACGACTTTGTGCTACTTATTATTTTAACGTTAAAAATACCATGTCAGTCCAGCCTACGCGAGTACACCCTGTGATATCAAGCAAATTAAAACAGAAACGTTAGCTACACTTGCCAACAAAACAGAATCCCTGCAATGTTCAAATTCATCTTGAAACATAATGATATCTTTCAGCACGAGACTAAACAGTCGCTTGAGCCCAAATCTGTTTTCAGAGGCAAGCCAGCCCTCACGAGCGGGCATTAGCCGAGTGTGATGAGACCCCAGGCTGCACAGAGCCTTGAAGCTGATCTGTGTTGACCTATCCTTCATATCAACTACCCCAAAAGAACAAAAGTCTTGCTCCTAATAGCCAGATAAAGATTTAGGAAATGAATAAAATTAACCCCTCTGACTTTTAAAACACACAAAACCCAAAGCTTGTTGAGAGTTGGAAAGGACCCACAAGGATCATCAAATCCAACTCCTGTCCCTGTGTAGGTGTGTTGGATTTGATGGGCTGGGGGGGTGCATTTTTTTGGTAGTGGGGGAAAGGTCACTTAGAGAGAGTGAAAAGTTCCCCTGGCTCCAAGGCAGAGACCCCCCAGCCCAGGCTGAACCAGTTACAGATAGAGAAATGCCTCTGCAAATCCATATTTGTGAGGGGAAGGACTGTCCTGAGAAGAAGGTGGAGAGGACCTGGAGGAGAGGCCATTGACCTGAACAAAAGACCATCGGCCTAAACAAAGGACAGACAGACAGAGAAAGCTTTGTTGCAGGAGGAAAGAGGAGGAGGGTGAAAGATAGAGACCCACACCCAGTTCTACCACGTGGAGTAGGAGAAGACAAAGTCCTCTGCAGCCCATGGAGATTCATCAGTGGAGCAGTGTGACTGGAATTGGGACCCTGAGAGTCGCTCACTGCCAGAGTGGGGATGGACCCCCAGAGTGGGGGGTGACTCTGCAGCCCGTGGATGTCCCAGTGCCGGAGCTGGGCACTGAGTCCGAAGAGGTCTGTGATTCCATGGGGAGCTTGCTCTGGAACATTTTGTTCCTGGACT
>NW_010299161.1:0-20865 GCF_000700745.2 Antrostomus carolinensis | reverse complement strand
CTTAATGCCTTCTTTGCCTCAGGCTTTAATAACCAGACCAGTTATCCTCAGCGTATTCAGCCTCCTGAGCTGGAAGACAGGGATGGAGAACAGAATAAACCCCCCATAATTCAGGAGGAAGCTGTTTATGACCTGCTACACCACCTGAACACTCACAAGTCTATGGGGCCAGATGGGATCCATTCAAGAGTGCTGATGGAGCTGTCGAAGGAACTTGCCAAGCCACTCTCCATCATTTATCAACAGTCCTGGCTAACAGGGGAGGTCCCAGAAGACTGGAGGCTTGCCAATGTGACACCCATGTACAAGAAGGGCTGGAAGAAGGATCCAGGGAACTACAGACCTGTCAGCCTGACCTCAGTACCGGGGAAGATCATGGAAGCAGTTCATCTTGAGTGCGCTCACATGGCATATGCAGAACAACGAGGGAATTGGGCCCAGTCAGCATGGGTTCATGAAAGGCAGGTCCTGCTTGACCCACCTTCTATGATCAGGTGACCCACCTAGTGGATGAGGGTAAGGCTGTGGATGTTGTCTACCTGGACTTTAGCAAGGCCTTTGGCACTGTCTCACACAGAGTTCTCCTAAAAAAACTGGTGGCTCAAGGCTTAGACAGGTGTACTCACTGGGTAAAAAGCTGGCTGCATGGCCAAGCCTGGAGAGTTGTGGTGAACGGGGCTAAATCCACTTGGCAACCGGTCACAAGTGGTGTTCCCCAGGGCTCAGTTTTGGGGCCAGCTCTGTTTAATATCTTTATCAATTATCTGGACGAAGGGATTAAGTGCACCCTCAGTAAGTTTGCAGATGACATCAAGCTGGGCAGGAATGTTGATCTGCTTGAGGGTAGGAAGGCTCTGCAAAGGGATCTGGACAGGCTGTATTGATGGGCTGAGGCCAGTTGTATCAGGTTTAACAAGTCCAAGTGCTGGGTCCTGCACTTCGATCACAACAACCCCGTGAAACACTACAGGCTTGGGGAGGAGTGGCTGGAAAGCTGCCCAACAGAAAAGGACCTGGGGTTGTTGGTTGACAGCCGGCTGAACATGAGCCAGCAGTGTGCTCAGGTGGCCAAGAAGGCAAATAACATCCTGGCCTGTATCAGAAATCGTGTGGTCAGCAGTAGCAGGGAAGTGATCGTCCCCCTGTACTCGACACTGGTGAGGCCACACCTCAAGTCCTGTGTTCAGTTTTGGGCCCCTCACTACAAGAGGGACATTGAGATGCTGGATTGTGTCCAAAGAGGGGCAACGAAGCTGGTGAAGGGTCTGGAGCACAAATCTTATGAGGAGAGGATGAAGGAACAGGGATTGTTTGGTCTCGAGAAGAGGAGGCTGAGGGGAGACCTTATTGCTCTCCACAGCTACCTGAAAGGAGGTTGTAGTGAGGTGGGTGTTGGTCTCTTCTCCCAAATAACAAGTGATAGAGGGAATGCCCTTAAGTTGCACCAAGGGAGGTTTAGATTGGATATTAGGGAAAAATTCTTCACTGAAAGGGTTGTCAAGTGTTGGAACAGGCTGTCCAGGGAAGTGGTGGAGTCACCATCCCTGGAGGTATTTAAAGGACATGTAGATGTGATACTTGGGAATATGGTTTAATGGTGAACTTGGCAATGCTAGGTTTACGGTTTGACTAGATGTTCATAATGGTCTTTTCCAACCAAAGTATTCTATGAAAGTAAAATAACTTTTTTGACCATCTTGTCAAATATGGACAAGCTGAATAATGAGACCCAGATTGAAGGGCTGACCTTGTATCATCAGACTAGTCATCTCACTGAAGAACAATCTTTTTTTGTTTTGTATGTTTTTAGTTCCAGCTATGATAACTTCCTATCCAAATACCACCTTGGCAACACAAGGTCAAAAGAAGGAAATGAGCTGCACAGCACATGGAGAGAAACCCATCATAGTCCGCTGGGAAAAAGAAGACCGAATCATTAACCCTGAAATGTCCCGTTACCTTGTTTCCACCAAGGAAGTTGGAGATGAAGTGATCTCTACTCTGCAGGTAAGAAAACAAAGTGAATCATGACTCATCTACGTGTGTGAGAGTGATGCTTGATTTGGTTTTGGTAGGGTTGCACAGCTACCTCTGCCCTACAAAGTCAGAGCTCCACCACTCTTTCTACCTATGGCACAGCCCTGGAGAGCTGGCAGCAAGAGGAGGTAGAGGAAGGAAAAATCTGCATCCCACACCCCGGAAAAATTAGCCTCCATCTTCCCATGCTCCAGAGGCAACAAGAGAGTTAGCTTGCCTCACACCCCCCTACCCTGTCCTTTCTGTCGTGGGAGCAGCCTGGCTCATGCCTTAGCCTACCCTTCCTGGGGCAGCACAGCTCAGTTTTGAGTACACTGCTGATAAGCGCTGAGTGAATATCTGACCCTTAGCTCTGATGTGTGTCAGGCTTACCTTCACCAAAATCATCAGCAAGTTGTTTTGAGATAAAAATGCTGTCTTTTTAAAGTGCTTTTTCTCATTTTGTGGGGCTTGTGAGATGGTTTACAGTCAGGTTAGTCTTCGGATTCAAAGTGAGATGGAAGGAAAAGGTACATGTAGATACGTAAGTAGAGTATTTAGCACTTCTTGTACACCGTAGCAAAAGTCACCAAGCCACCTAGCAAATGGTCACAGTCTGCATCTTCGCTTCTGTGACAGGCAGCTGTTTGGTGGTCTGGGAAACATGCATCTGGACTTGCCTGACAAATCAGTATGTGGGACTCCGTTAACTCCTAAGTGGCTGATCTGGGTTAGATTGAAAGGCTACATGAGTGACACTGCTGTTTTGGGAACTTAAGTTTCTCCAGGATTCCATGGAAGCACAGGGAACTCCTGCTGTTCAGGGGTCACCTACAATGGGTGGGGCTATGATGTTGCCCCCAGTATGCCAGGATACAGCTTTTTCCACTCAAATTTAAAATTTACCAACATGAACAAGTTATCAGTCTATTTCTTTATATTTTTACATGTGCCTTCATGAAATCTAAAAGAATTTTTTTAAAAAATCATACAGATTCTCAGTCAAAAATTTTGAAATTCAATTTTTCAGTCACATTCTTAAAAAACATTTTTACCAGGCTCAAGGAAATAATTTTCTAGCTCTCTGGTGATTGTCTATACTCTATTGCAACTCTTAAGGTATATTTCTTTCTTTACTAGCCAAAAATTGTGTTGGGTGATATTCAGTAAAAACATGGTTCTGCTGTCCATGAGGGAGCTTTGTCATTGATTTCTATGAGGAAGAAAAATTTCTATGTGTGACTTTGTTCATATGAGTGTATTTGTGTTACAAATAATATTTAATTGTAGGATAGACCTCTAGACTTCTCTGCCCTCATTCGTCTTAATTATTTTAGTAAGATAATGCCTGGATGCACAACAATATTTCTTTTTGGAAGGCTGGAGACCTGCTTGGAGAATTCTCTTCTGAAGCAGTTGTGTACGGTAGTAGTGTTCTACATCCATATGTATGTTACATACAGAACCTTTTACTTCTGAGAGATAAAATGCCTAAAAAAAAGAAGAAAATGTCAGGATTAAGGTTGTCTCTGAAGCTTTTAACTCCATGCTTTTGCATGTGTGCATGATGATGTGATCTTTAGTTGTATATTCAGCTTTTATTTTTTCTGCAGGACCCCTGCCTCAGTCAGGCATGACTTTGATTTTCTCTGGAGTTGAATTAGGGTTGAGTAATTAAAGACGTTGTGTGTGATGCAAGGCTGATCATTGAAACCAAAGTTTTCACAGGTGGCCAATAATTGTGTGTTCTTTGTTTTCTAGGTACTTGCCTTGAGCCCTTGGGGTCTGATTTGCAGAAGTACTAAGCCCTCATAGCTGCAGCTTAATTCAATGGAAGCTGTTATGAATACATGAAATGCTATTTATTGTTAAGGACTCTGAGGGGGGGAAAGAAGGCCCTAGACATAACAAATTGGGCTCTAAAATTTTTTGTTGTTCTATCTTAAAGCTCAACCACATGTGCAACTTAACACAGCTTGACAAGTCATCACATCTCAGATGATAACTCTCCAATATCCTTGTAGTGAGTGGAAATTAATCCATTTATCTTAACCAGTGGTGAATGACAGTTGTGCTCATATTACCTTGGCTTTTCTGAGGAATAAAGAGCACGTGCTGTTACCATGGCTCAGCTAATATGTGGCAACTTGTCAAGTATTCACAAACATTATCATATGTCTGATTCCTTAATTCCCCATACAAAATGGTGGTAGTACTCTTCATGATGTCAGGGTTTATGAAAATAAATTTACTCCTGTTTCTGAAATGGGTATTGCATAGGTGAATGCTACAGAAAAGACTATGAGAAAATGAATGTCTCTCTTTAGGGCACAATTTGAGCTGTGTGCAGTAAATAAAGTGTGGAGCAACACACTGAACAATTAGAAGAAAAGGATATTTGGAATTCCTGTTCATTTAAAAAAAAAAAATCTTCTCCTTATTTTATGTCGAATGAAGCAGTGGTCCTGTAGAAAAATATCATTATAATAATGTTTGTAAATCCTATGTATAACTTTCTATGTTATTAAACAACAAGTTGAAAAGAAAGACCACTCAAAATTGTATTAACAGGCACCATGATTAATACTACAGGGCTTACCACCGGTGTTTGAACCTTTATTTCCTCCACACAGACTTCAGCCACTTGACTTATTTTCAGAAATAACTGGAAAAATTTGGAGGCAGCAGGAGGCACCATTTTGTATGGAAAATTCCAGCCAACTGTTAAATACTTGGCAAACTTATGCGTAACTGGAAACAAAACTCCTAATGAGAAACTACAGGAATAGGTGGTGCTCCAACTCCTGATTACACATGTAGAGCTGATAGCCTGCTTCCGCAACACAGGTGTTGCTAGTTTTGATAAGTCTCAGTATTTAGGATGCTTTACTATGCATATGTATGTGTGCGCATAATGTGCAGTATCTATTCATTACTTTCAAGTAAAAGAGTTTGTACCATTTTTCTTGCATCATACAGAAAAGCGGTTCGTTTCTTTTCTCTGCGTGCTGTTCAATCAATCACTTCTTTTCAAACCACCTATAGATTTTGCCAACTGTGCGTGAAGATTCTGGCTTCTTTTCCTGCCATGCCATCAATTCTTATGGGGAGGATCGTGGAATAATTCAACTCACTGTGCAAGGTAGGAAGAGGACAACAAAAGGAAAAAAACACAGCTATTGTAGTACAGTAAGTGTATGCCATCCTCAGAAATCTGTTGGGGGAGGGAGGCTCTGATTCCTAATCAAATGTATTCCTCATTGTCAAAGAAATGAGGAGCCACATTAACATGCTCAGTCTTTCATTTTCCAGCATCACAGATTAAATCAAAACAAAGGAAAAACTCGAATCTTTCTAGATCTGTACAAATTAATAAGGAGAATTTTTCTTACATACACTAGCCTGTCAAGCTACTAAAGACACTTAAAGCTACCATCTTCAGTTCCCCTCCCACAGGCTTTCACTCAGGCAAACAGTAGCAAGTCCTGCAGTGGCTGAGGTGACAGTATTTGAGATGCAGAGCATGAGCAGGATTCAGCCACTGGCCAGTGCTTATTTCTGTGCCATGTTTGTTCCTGTGCTTGTGTGCCTTTGAGCATGCACACAACAAATTTCTAGGGCTTGCAAATTTCTTTCTCCCCACTCATGATTTCAAGTAACTGCAGGTGTCAGTGAATGCCTAAGACAGCCCTGTCGAAAAGTTAGGGTGGAGTCTGGGGACAGGTTCTCAGTTGCACCACTGCTCATTTAAATGCCTTGACATTTAAAGGGGCATTAGAATGAGTATAGATGCTATTTATTTATGTTCTTAATTCTAGAGGCAGAAAGAGGTTTTAGTGTAATTTTAAGCTGTTATCAAATTGTTCTTCTATTAAATTAAGGCTTTTAAACATACTCAAAGAGATAGAAAGTTTACTTCCTCCTCCTACCAAATTTAGTACTTCTAAGTTTAGTATTCATATTTCTACCATCACCTTTTGTATAAAAACTGTAGAAGCATCAGTGAAATGTGGTGTTCAAGGCAAAAATATTTTCTGGCATGAGTAGTTCAATCTGGAGCGATTTTAAGGAAATGCAACTCCATGTTGTATATAAGGTTAAATAGAGGTCAGTATTCAAGATTATATCAGTGACTCCTAGTTGAAAAATGACTTTTCCTCCTCTGTTGAGCATTCTTCATCAGGTGATTAACTGGCTTAGGGTACTAATGAGCAACCAGAGAAAATGTCATGAGAGCTTACCACCAGTAAGCTATGCCAGTGCCACACTCATTAATGTTATCTTGTTAAGAGTACAGGCTTTCTTCTGACTAAAACTGTGTGTGTGTGTGTGTGTGTGTGTGTGTGTGTGTTTACTCAGAGCCCCCCGACCCTCCTGAAATAGAAATACGAGAGGTGAGAGCACGCAGTATTGCCCTCAGATGGACCATGGGATTTGACGGAAACAGTCCAATCACTGGCTACGATATCGAGTGCAAGAATAAGTCGGGTAAGAAATAAACTTCCTCTGAAGTAATCCCTATTGCTAGTCATTCATCACTGAATGTGTATCATAAAAGGTAATTCATAAATTGAAACTGCTTGATGGAAATTTTTACCACGATTTATTTAATCTTCCACAGTAAGATTTATCTTCATTTGTTATATTCTTTCTTTGAGGTAAGTTTAGCAATTGCTGGTTTTACCTTTTACCAGAGAAACCTACACATAAGGGGGACAAATTTTGTTGTAAAACAAGCCATTCTAGGTGACAGCTGATACGATGGTTTTGCTAGCTGATTCTTGGTCCCTGTTTTTATCTTTTCTCCATTTTGGATTTTTCTTTCTTTTAATTTTCTGGTTTTCCCTATAGAAAAATAATTGCCTCTACAAATTATCTTTTTGTGTTGTGCTGATTTTTAGAGGTTATTTTCTATCAATATATGCATACATGGCATGGAAAGGTACCAGTGAAAAAGTGTAGGTATGAGAATTTCTAGATGAAGAAAGCTGTGTGGTAGTTTGCTGAAGCATTATGCAGCGTTTTCAGTAACATACTGGAAATATTCCAAAGGATAAGACCAGAGGCACATCTTGTCAGCCCAATACAAGCAGATACCTTCCTGCTAGGTCACCGTATAGTCACTTCAGTGAACATCTAATAAGATGAATGAGGCAAATGGTTAAAACAAACAAACAAAACCCGTAAGTCAGGATAATATTCCTGTTCTAGTATGTACTAAGCCCCAAAAATGTTCATTGTGTATTCAAATCCAAAAACATTCAAGGTCCATTGGAACTATGTTTGTGACATGAGATCGTAGTTAAAATTAGGCACATTACTAAGCACTGTCCCTGAGTCAGGCTTTGAGAAGGAACTAGATAGGGAATTGCAATGAAGCAGTATTTTAAATATGATTACAAAGACTTTGAGAAATCGTATTTTACTAGTTGGTGTTCGAGTTTGTTGCACTATATGTAAGGGGATGTAGTCCATTCGTAGGAATGTTCTGTGTGTGGCTATCAGTGAAACATTGTTTATCAAAGCAATTATAGTACATTTACAGTCTCCTCCTTCTAGGTCTGAAATGTAAAAATGCACTTGTTCATAACATTCTAAAATTTGCCAAATTAAAAAAAAACATCTTCCCATGTTTACTGTTTTCCGTTTGTCTACATTGTGGATTTCCCTTGTGCTTTACTTAGTTAAGCAACAGTGGTGTCATGCTTTCATTACTGAATAAAATATCTTCAAGGGTGTTAAATCATCAGTCACTGTTTTTGCATTGGCTTTGTAAATGAAATTGGTAATGTACAGGTGAGCATTGTACCTAAGAGATTACAAGTAATAATTGACCATTGAGGCTGTGGTCAGGAATCACAGCTTTGGAGATGTAAACAAGGCAAGGATGCCTTCAAGAGACATGTGTACCTAAAAGTTTCTGGGCTTTGTTTTTTTTTATTATTCTTTTTTTTTTTTTCCAGCCAGCCACCTGCTCCAGAACAGTTTTTGAAAATCATTCTTGCCTGATAAGCTCCTTTCTTACCTTAAAACATCACTTGCATTTCTAAATCATGTAACTCAGCATAACCCCATCTAGGAAGATTTGAACTGCTTTCCTTTGGTTGAAGCAGTGGTGGAATGGGTTTTTAGAGCTCTAAAAATCTTTGTTAGATTTAGTTCAATGTTTTCAAGTGATAATGCAGAATGCTGGCAAAGATTAAGTGGTGATCACTGTGAACTTGCATAGCAAAATTATGTTGCTGTAATATAGCATGATAAATCAATAGCAAGACAGCAAATTAAGTGCCATAAGATTGGATGAAAACATCAGGATACAACATAGTGATAGTGGTGAAAAAAAAATGAAAGAAAGAAAAAATAGTGGGTGGTGTTGGAGAAATATTTCTTTGTCTGTATACGAAAACAAATACTAGAGGTTGTGTCCTAAAAAGAACAGGTTATCTTCATCTCACTGCAAACAACAGAAATGGTGTTTTTTTTAAATCTGAGGCTTAGTTTTTGGAGAAACTAGGATCAGGTTTTTGAGTTCTTGCACACAACTTTGTTGCTAATTGAATCACCAAGAAGAAGAAATGCCGAAGAAGGTTACTAGAGAACTTGCATAGGGTAGTTGGGGGAAGTTAGAACAGGGAAGAGGGAGTTAAGAAAACTTCTTACTGTTTCCAGATATTAAAGGGATAGAAGAAAACTTAGATAAAGCATTCACAATCCAGATGGTAAGCTCAGGGAACATCCTGCCAAGGCCAAAGTGAAGCTGTAACTGCACAGTTGTGTTTAGTGAGAATTTTCCATCTGTGTTGCTTACCCTAAGGACTCTGAAATGGGTTTACAGCAGAAAGCATCATCTAGGCATCTCAGGAAGGAAAACTGCAAAACTCCGTTTCAGAGAATGTGCAGGTGACCACATATCTATGCATGGACTTCACTATTCGGTGCTGCCCTCTTGTATCCTATCTACCCCTGCCATGCCCTCAGACAAAAAAGACACATTAGTTATCCTCTAGAAGGAGCATGGAGTTGCCTGTCACATGGGGAGCTGGCATCTGTAGTGTCTAGTTTCCATGCAGGAGCAACATGAAATGTGGGAGCTCAGCACTTCAGGCTGTTTCATGGCTCAGATACTGTGTCTGTCTGTACAGAAATCTACCTGTGACACTTAGACCTGGCCCTGCACTGAAACCACTGATGTGTAGCCATCAGATTTTTCCATCGGAGGTGTACAAAAATGTTTGAAGATAGGAAGAGGTCGGTGGGTTCTTCTTTGTGCCCCTCTCCTCATCCTTTTCATTTCTGAAGTTATCAGGGAAAGCTGAGGGATGAACTGAGCATCAGTCCTGGTCTGAAGGGAGAGGACTGTGGTTCGTGCTTTCTTGTACTCGCCTGCGAACCCCTGCTCCTTCAGGATGCAGGTGCTCTCACAGAGCTGGGGGGCAAGGGGTCCCCCAAACCTGACACGGGAGCAGCGGGGGCAGCGCCTGAGTACGCTACCACCAGCAGCCACCGGAGGGCAGCGGCGGCCTGGGCCCGGCAGCGGCAGCGGGCGGCCACTCACTACCCCGAAATCAGCCTTGTGGAGCAAACGGGCCCTAATTGTCTTCGGCAGAGTGATCCCAAAGCTTCAGCCTTTGTTTTAGGAACGAGTGGAAAGCTGCTGGTTTTCATAAAAGTCATCAATGTTTCACAGAGCATTGTGTTAGCAGGCATTTTATATAACACTGAGAAATGCCGTGGTGTACATTTTATGAGTGAAATAAAGAATATGTTAAAAATTCCACTCATTCTTTCAACTTTTTTTTTTTTTTTTTAAGTAGCCCATTATTGCTTGTTTTCTGTGCTTTTTCAGTCTTTCTGGGTAGGTAGATTTTTGAGTACTCTACAACAACAATTAAAACCAGAAGAACCAATAGTTAGTCTTAATACGTTACTCAATTACTTACCATGTAGACACGAGCAAATAATTTTAGGATTCGCCAGAAGAAAACAAAATTAACTTTTTTTTCTTCTTTTTTTCTTATTAACACTTAAATTTTTCAAAACTGAAAACACTTTTGGCGAGAAATTGATTAATTTCTCTCTGGACTGACTCAGTTTGGAGGGATTGCTTTTGCTTATTTATTTTATCCTTCAAAAAGGGGGTACATGTAGCAAAATATACTCCTAAAGTCCATGCATTAGTCATAAATAAACACTGAAAACCTGCATTTAGAAGTACAGAAGACTGTGAGTTTTCATCTCTTTCTCCGTGGTGTGTCGTTACTTAATCCACAAAGAGTTAGAAGAACTTTTCCATTTTTTTATTTTATTTCATCATTTAATATGTATTACAAAGTCCTACCACTCAGAGGTCAGTATTTCAAACAACCAAGTAAAAATTTAAGCAAGTTGATAATATACAGACTATATAAAAAAAAAAAATTATTAACCCCATTATGGCAATTTGACACATTCTCGATACCAAGTGTGTCTTTTTAAAAATTCCTTCCCTGTTGGAGTGGTACACTGGGACAGAGTTTCTTTCTATGCTTGTATAACATTTAACACCATGGAGTGTAATGGCTGGTTAAAAATCTGTCAAGTTTAAGAAACTTTGTGAAGTTTAAGAAAGCAATCTGAATGCAAATTGTGGTAGTGCTGCCTGCAGGTAACTCCTTTAGAGCTTCTGAAAGCATCCTACAGAGGAAGCTGTGACAAACTCAGTCACTAAGGAAAAATATATTCAGGTGAATTTAGTTAGCACTTAAATGTCTGATTCCTAAATATTTTCTGGGTAAACTAAGTCACATGGACAAGCAATCAGGCTCTGTAACAAGCCAAGCTGCAGATGTCATTTTGACAACCTCTGCATTTTTTAGCAAGCTCATATAAAAGAATTTATACAGTATGTGCAAATATTTTGTATCTGAGTGAGCTTTCTATTTTAAAACTAGTCTTTCTTATCTGCTGAGCTTTCTGCAATCCTGCCTACAGTGACCTATGCTGTAACACTCCTGTAGAGCTTCCAGTGACATCCCCCATAGGATGCTGCAGAGGTTAGAGGAGTAACATTGCCTGCAGTAAGAAAGAAATGAAGGATGACAACTCATAAAAGGCATCAAGATGCTTTAAATTCATAGATTCTATTATTTTGTTTGCAACAATCGAATGCTTGGATGACAAGGAGGGGTTACTGCGTTTAGCCAATTTCCATCCCTTTTCCTATTATATATCTGGATAATTTATTAAAAACATAACAGGTAGACAAATAGTATGCATGAATAATAATAATGTGCTCCTCCTTTTACAGTTACATGGAAACAGCTAAGAGGCTTCTACACTCCCCTTGTATTAAACTGCTCTTGTAGCCTAACTTGGGACAGTGCTGACTCACATCAGTCCTGGAGCATGCTGGGCCCCACAGAATCACAGAATGTTAGGGATTGGAAGGGACCTCAAAAGATCATCTAGTCCAATCCCCCTGCTGGAGCAGGAACCTAAATGAGGCCACATAGAAAGGCGTCCAGGTGGGTTTTGAATGTCTCCAGAGAAGGAGACTCCACAGCCTCCCTGGGCAGCCTGTTCCAGTGCTCCATCGCCGCATCGCCCTCACTGTAAAGAAGTTTCTTCTCAAGTTTAAGCAGAACCTCCTGTGTTCCAGCTTACACCCATTGGCCATGTCTAAGCCAGTAAAGTACTCCAAGCTCATGCTCACTGTTCACCTGTGGTTTGAGCTCCCAGAGTTTGGGATCAAACTTTCTGCCTGATCTCTGACATTCCTGTTTATTAACTCCCTTTTCCCCCCTTTTTGGAGCACAGCCAACCTTCTCTTCTGTAGGACAGTAGCTCCCATGTTTTTCACAATAGTTCCAATGTGGCAATAGTAAAAAACCCCAACATGTACACACATGTACACACACGGACACACACAGACATGCACACACAAAACTAGGGAATCTTTGCTGCTCTCACAATGCCCTCAAATAAACGGCAAAGGAGTAGCTGATTCCTCAGGTTTGCTAATGGCCTTGGGGCTGAGATCCCATTATTCACAGTACCACACTTGGAGCAGTTGAGTGCTGTCAGGGAAGACAATAACTCGATTTGCTTGTAGCAGCAGGCATTATCTGGGTTAATTCAGCAATGGAAGTATCCTGCTCTGTGAGACCGTTTAACTGCATGCTTGTGTTAGCAATATTACCATAATTTTTTATATGTCTGCTTTATTTTAATCTCTGATTAAATAGACTCTTGGGATTCTGTTCAGAGAACCAAAGATGTTTCCCCTCAGCTAAACCAAGCCACCATCATTGACCTCCACCCTTCCTCAACTTATAACATCCGCATGTATGCCAAGAATCGCATCGGCAAGAGTGAGGCCAGCAATGAGCTCACCATCACTACGGATGAAGCAGGTATGCTCTGGGTTTGTAGCATCTAAATCGTGCTGCTTGACATGAGGAATCTTTACTTGAAATGCTGCTTATGTTACTGCAGCTGCATCGAAAGAAATACTGAATTGTTCTCATAAAACATTGTGACTTTTGCAACTTCATCATGCAGACCTGTAATTAAAGCCATTCAGTGGCATCTAGTGGTCAAAGAAGACATTGTGCTCCAAATTTTCAGCCTGGGGTACTGGAAATGCCTAGGCAGCTCAATCAACAACATCTTATTTTTAGTGGTGTTTCCTCTCCTGTGGGTCTTGTGGCTTTCTTCAGATGCCCAGGTATTAGTATAGGTAACTAATTTAAGCTACCCTCATCTGAGAACATTGATCTACATGAATCATGTCTTCCTTTGGTATTCCATCTGCTACCCAAGTCACCATTTAGTTTTCTGATTACTGTATAAGTCAGTTGGCTGTCATTAGTTAATGTCACCCCCTGTTCTTTGTTGCCGTGTGTTCTTCTACATCACTGCAGGTTTCTGTACCAGGAAGGCTATGCAAGCATTTTCACTTTGATGATTAGAGACAATTTTTGTGCACTCAAATTGCTGCCTTCCAGTGCTGTCTTATTTTTATTTCTTAAGGCTAGCAGAAATGGTAGAAGGAAAAGGACAGTACAGCCTTGTGCATACCACCGTGTTCCAAGGTCTACATGTTACATGTGACAGTGGAAAAGACTTATGGGTGAAAAGTGGAGGGCTACAGCTCTTTATTTCAGCAATTAGGAGTAAAAATGCTGAATGGCCATAAATATTTCTACCAGGTATACGTTCGAATTATATACAATGTACAATAGTGTACATTTGAGAGTAACCCAAGCAACTTCAACATCCTTAGCCATAAAACTATGTGAAGTTACTCTGAAAAGTCTTGTCCAGATGGGAGCTTGCTCATCTGCATATGAAAACACATTTTTATCTTGCTAATTTTATTTTTCCTGTTATCTTACACTAAGTCAGCAATGCTTCCTTCTTTGGGGATTTTGAGAGGAAAATCGTAATGCAAGTATCTGGGTGACAGTGTGCTAGCCATGAAAACCCTACTTCTTTTTGAAGATTTGTGTTGGTCTAGACTTTAAACACTTTGTCACCAATTTTCAGTTCAGCTCATACAAATATAGCTGTGTAATTCCCACTCATTTTCTCTGTGGGTGAATTCACTACAGTGAAAATATGTCCCTTATCAGGAGAATGTGTTTTTGGTTCAGAGGGACCTTTCAAATAAAAACAGGACACAAGGGCTGACAGTGCAAAGCAGAATAAGCAGGAGACAACATGAGCTGCATTTATTTTTTCATCAGGTGTCTTTTTTCATCCTAGTGGAAGGAAAGGAGTGAAGAGTATGCACTTTTTTCCAAACCTTCTGTGAATAGCTTTACTGACAGTGAATAGTTTATTTGCAAAATATTTATCATCTGATCGGGATTTTCTCCTCCTTTTTTCAATGAATATGTGAAATGACTAGATAAAACAGACTATCCATTCTTCTGTTCAGCATCATCTGTATCCCCAAAATGCCCATCCTTCCTTGTGCATACAGATCTAAGTAGAGGGGTGGGTCTGGGTTCTACTCTCTCATTCTCTCTTATTCACCCATGCTCAGAATGTTTCTTACTTGCTGAGTTTTTTCTGGCTGATAATTAAGTTGTCAGGATCAGCAGCTGGCCTTGAAATAAAAAAAACAGCTTCCCCATGAACAGGGTGGAAACTTAACATCATGTTTTATTCAGTTCTTTGTAACCAAGTTTCAGAAGAATTGATCCTTTTGTTGCTGTCTTTTAAGGATATTTCTATTTAGAGAAAAGACCAGCAGTGTGAAACTGTATTCAAAAGCCACTGATCTACATAGGCAACAAATGGAAGAGAGGAAGTCAGACTTAGGCAGAGTATGTGATGTTTGTCTCCTGGGTTTTGATTTCAGGTGCTGTGCAATGTACAGGAGCATCACTTTTTGATCACTGTTTACTTCTGTTCTCTGCTTTTACAACAGGAAATGGATAACAGCAGGGGTGCAGGGAATGAGAGAGAAGGTAATGAGAAGGGAGCAAATTGAAGATCCAAGAAAGACAATGTAAAAACTGAACAATTCAAACCATGCTATTGGCAAGGGGGCACAGATTGCGTATCATGTATTGCAGTGACCTGAGTTGCCCAGCACTAGCTGTTAGAAAGCAAACTATAAACAGTTTCTGTGTCAAAATGATAGTCAAGAATAGCATGATTTCAAAGCTTAGAGACCACATTGTTCCCTTCATACAGCCACAGTTAGCTTCTGTGTTGAAAAATAGGCTGTAGAGTCCACACTTCCACTAACGCTTGTTAGAAGAACAGCATTATGGCTGTTGTTTAATACTGAAATTAATAGAGGAAGCTGGGATGTCTGGGTTTTATTTATGTCTTTGTCCAAACTCTGTATGACATTAAGTATGTAAAATAAATGACTTCTTATTTAGCATTTCACCATGGTATGCTGGGAGCAGTTAACTACTCAGCTCTGTAAAAATATTTGGGGTCTTTCAAGGAGAAGTCAAGACTTTAAGGAGCAAATTTTAAAACCCATTTTTAAGATCAAATGCTTTTCTCAAATTCCACTACATTATAATACACCCAGAGAAATGGCATTCATGTTTGTCAGCAAGGGGACAGTATCAAGGACAGGATTAAAAAAAAAAAATCAGAGAGACCTCATTTTTACCAGTGGACTTTTTCTTTTCCTTCCTGGAAGTTAATGCAAGGAGAATTAAAATAAAGTTCTTTCAACCTTTGGACATTTCCCATATGAAGGACAACCAAGAATGGCACAAAATAGGGCATATTTAATAACTTCAGCATATTATATTCTGGATCTTTCTGTTTTCATCAGTTAAAGAAAAATGTTCTGATTTCTTTCACCACAGCTGTCATTTACTGCTGCTCTACCTCTAACAACCCCATCTCACCCTTTTTATTACTTTATTTCCTTTGTCATGCTATTAAACTTAATTTAATACCTCTTACTAAGGCCATATTCTGCATCAAGGAAACCCTCTACAGCAGCTTGAGGTTACTCCATTCCTTTCTTCAGATCTTTCTTTTACAATTATTTACCTCACTGAGCAAGCAGTTTACTTCACACCTTTCTGTTCTGTCCCAGCCAATTCTTGACCTACTTTTTAGCTGCCCAGAAGGATTCCCTAGACCAGGGCCTTCTTTTTCCATTCATGTTTAAAGCATCATGCACGCTCTTCGCAGTGTATCGATAGTAAATTAAACTCCTGACTCAGGAGGCGCTGCAGTGTGCTTTTTCCATCTGGCAGATATTTTTTGCCTGATTTCCAGACTGAGATACTTACACTGGGGAGGGGGAGATGGTAAAGTGTGCAGATTTTTGTGTATAAAATATCTGATATTTGGCTGAATGTGCTCAGCCTCTAGTGAACAAAGGGGATCCCACTGGAAATTTTGTGACATAATGAAGGTTGGCTGAGGAGCTCCTGTCTTACCAGCTTTCTAACAGGTTCTACTGCCTTTTTATCACGTACAGCATTCTGACTGCTGAAAATATGCCTTGCCTATTTACAAAACAGAAATAGCATTGTGAGCGTATCACTAAACAAGAGAAGTCACTCCTATTTTATTTGCCAAGTTGCTAAGTTCTGGCATGTGTTGTATTTCATTGTTGGCCAGAGATGACACCTGAATAAGGAAGATGCTAGGCTCTGGTTTTGTTTGATGAAGTGGTATCTTCAGTTTTCCATATGACATTAACTCAGTCCAAATCTTTGTGGTGCTGGTGTATTAAATTGGTGACATACCATGCAAAGTGACAAGATCTGTGTGTTGTGAAGGCCAGTTTTGATCCATCTCTCTTCTCTCTTTGCAGCTCCTGATGGTCCACCTCAGGATGTCCAACTTGAGCCTATATCTTCACAAAGCATTAGGGTCACCTGGAAGGTAAACGCTCACAGCCAAGAATATAGACTCTGACGATAGTATTTGGTGCATTCACAGAAGTTCTATTGATGGGAGTATTATAACAACTGTGGATCAGTTGTT
Organism: Antrostomus carolinensis; assembly: GCF_000700745.2. Classification (NCBI taxonomy): domain Eukaryota; kingdom Metazoa; phylum Chordata; class Aves; order Caprimulgiformes; family Caprimulgidae; genus Antrostomus; species Antrostomus carolinensis. Next base: position 4,389 of record NW_010299161.1, on the reverse strand, counting down.
TTATTTGGGAGAGACCTTGTAGATACCTTTGACAACAAAGCTTATATTGGCCATTAAGACTGTTGCCTCATGCAAAGAAAGAACATTCCATTGGAGAGTAACAGCAGCAGCCGCTTGCCTGTACTGACAACAGTAACATTTCCTGCTTCCTTTGAAATTCAGAGATAAGGCTATGTGCTTGGAAAATGAACACTCACAGAATTTCACTGTGGTTTTCGGGAAAATTTCCCCAAATTGTTGGAGCCAAAGGGAGTTTTTTCCCATTGCAATGGACTTTGGGACAGAGCCTTACTGAAGGCATTTTTGCAGAGAGAGAGCAATATAGTGTTTCATTATAGTCCATGAGAATTGATGAATTAGAGCAATTGATTTAAAAATATCAGCAACTGATATTATTTGAAAATCTGGCATGTTTTGTGACTTAATTCATTTCCTCTAGTTTTTACCAGCATTTTGACAACCACAGAATGTTTTAAATGCTTTCGGTATGATATCAGAGGTACTTAAACCATATTTTAAATGATTTTGTGCTATATACTGCTTGTACATTGTATTGGACAGAGTAAAGCTATCTAATTACAGTAGTATAATCTCAATATGAATGGCAGTTTCCAAATTGTATTGATAATTACATATATATTCAAGATTCTGAAATATGTAGTATTAAGTGCTGAAGCAGGATGGTGATACATTTTAAATACCAACAGGGTGCTGTTTTTTGCAGAGCAATGATTTGTTGTTAGTGGATGAAAGGCAAATCCCACGCTGGTTTTATTAGTTCCAGTGAGACATTAGTCTGGTGGGCTATAAACTCACTGAAACAGACAGGTCCTGTGGCAGAAAAGAGTATTCTTGAGAATGTGTTCCTTAGTGGATTTAATGGGATGTAGTAATAACAGAAATTGCTGCCTCTGCTTTTTTACCTTATTGCCAATAAACTGCATCACAAAGACCTTTTTTGTGGGTCACTGGAATGGATGAGCTTACGGGCATCTGGTGGGAATTTGAAAGAGGTTTGGAGAATTTGAAAGAGATTTTGTCCATGTGTCTTAAAATGTTTATACTAATTATCCCACTATAGGTAGAAAATAAGACAAGGGCATTATCACATATTGAAATTAGTCCAGTGTTATTTAAATGGAATTTTTATAGGTATTTCTGTCAATAACAGGCTTTTTCCCTGAGCTGCCAATCCTTGTTTTATTCTAGACTACATTTCATATTGGAGAGTACAGAAATTGTTTCCACTAGTCAGGTACAGGGAATCTTGCACTGTGACTGATAAATTCAGTACATAATTATGGCCAACATTTTGTACTGTCCATATTCTTGAATGTCAGATATTGTACACCTTGTTTTACTAGCTATTCAGTATGCAAATCCCTGCTTTCCAATTCATTATTGCCTTCAGCACTCATTATCTAATCATCTTTCCACTCTGCACACTGAATGAACAGAAGCATATTTCAAAGCACAACGTAAAATTTTCCTAATGCATCTAGCTGAATAAACTTATGTGACTGCCTTCAACAGATCAATAAATGCCTTACTAAAGCTTTGGGGAGTGAACGGTAGGGGCTTCTGGCAAAAACACAATTAGCAGTGAGTGGTAGGCCTGTAATGCAAATATACCCATGTCAACTCAGCTTTGATTGATTCACCTGATAAGAGAACAAAATAATATAAATTCAAATTATAACTCAAGAATATTTCCCTATCAGAATTTTCTGTGTACAAACCATTTAAAGATGTTTCTTAGGCACAGGGATGCACAAGTTAGAACAAACTGCACCTGAAATTTATATAACATGAAAAAAAGTTACTACTTCACTTGCAGGGGCTATTTTTGAATTGTTGCCTAGAAATAAACTTGCATTCAGTAGGAAAAAAATGTTGATTTGTGTATATTTCAAAAATTTTAAGAGGCACAACTTGACTTTGGAGACATGTACTTAGTGTGTAATCTTTCTTTTTCTGTTTAGGCTCCAAAGAAGCATTTGCAAAACGGAATTATTCGTGGCTACCAGATAGGTTATCGAGAGTACAGTGCAGGGGGAAATTTCCAGTTCAACATCATCAGTATCGATACCACTGGGGACAGTGAAGTTTATACGCTGAATAACCTGAAAAAATTCACTCAGTATGGCATGGTAGTCCAGGCTTGTAACCGGGCTGGAATAGGACCTTCTTCTCAGGAAATCATCACCACTACTCTTGAGGATGGTAGGTGTAGGCAAACAACTATCATGGGACATACTATTATTTCTTTATTTCTTTTTACCTTGTTACATTTCTTGCTTGATTAGTGATTATCATAGTGGGGATATTAAAGACCAGAGTTGACAGGTATTAGATAGAGTACACAGCTGGATGGAAAGAGACTGACCAATGAGCATGTACAATTTTCATTGCAAGAGATGCAGAATCATTCAGGTAAATAAATATAACTCTACTAATATGCTATATCCTGCTGTGAATGATATTGACTAAGACTATAGCTTTCATTAAGAAGCCTATTGCTCTGGTGTTTACATATTTGCAGATTTTTGTGATCTCATCACAGCTTCAGAGTGATTTCATCATTGTTTTGAGATGCTAAGAAGTAAAACTCTAAAAGGTGAATTGATACTGTTAATTTTGTTGGCTTTCTTTTGTTTTCAAATTAATCTGCTCTGAAACCGAGAGCTTCTTGTACTGCACGATGCTTTATTTTGTCAGTATAAAGAAAGATGTGTGTTTTTTTCAAGGATATCCAAACTAATGAGAGAAAAATCATGGTTATTTCAGACAAAATTCAACCTGTCTAATAAAATGGACAATTTAGATTTTTTTTTTTTTTTTCAAACAGCATAAATTATACTTCTCACCTAATGAGAGGGCGTCCTCTAGTGGAAAAAGAATATTATTCTGTATCCAAGAAGAGGCCAGATATTTCAGAGGAGTACAAAAACAAATAATAATCCTAAAGGATAGTGTAGATCAGATTTTCAGCTATTGTAAATTGTCATCACTGGACTGAAGTCACTGCCAGCTAGGAATCTGACTTTTTACATGGGGGAAATATAGCACACATCTAAATTTCTCCAGAGTTACAGATTTTGAGGCATAATCTTCATGGAAGGCTGGTATTTTTAATTTACTCTGAATGTTTCTAGGCCTAGACAGATCACTCAGAAGGCAGTATATTCACATTTGCATATATTTTGCATTATAATAAATAGTTGGTTTGGTTTGGTTTGGTTTTTCTTTTCTTCAGAATCTGGCTTACTTTTCCTAGCAACAGTTTTTTTTGGTTGTTACTCAGTTTTAGGTCCCTCTCAGAATTAAAGATGTCATGAGCTTTAAAAGCAAAGTCAAATACTAATACTGCTGCATTGCTTTGACACTAAATGGCAAACAGAAAATGCCTTAGATTTGGCTGACTTTTTCCAATTTTTCTAAGTGTCAGTGAAAATATTTTATAAAAAAATTTCCCAATATTTTTTACAGTGCCCACTTTGCCCCGCCACCAGTTTTAAAGGGACGTTGTAATTGTCCAGAAAGATGGCAACTTGGCTGCAAACTTTAAAAAATATATTAAAATTGCTTACAGATTATTCTGCATTTTCAGCACTAAGACACATACCTCTTTCAAAAGAAGTGACAAAAAACCTATTAAAAGGCTAGTCAGTAAGTGGGGAAGCAGTACACCAAAAATCATTCCAGGGAAATCAGCTACATTTACAAAAACATGTGAATTGTAGCAAGGTTTTGCACTGTTAACAGTGTGCATCTGCTAATTAAATAACGGGCAGTGGGAGCAATGAAAATTGAAAAGGTAGATAAAAGTAAGCATTGAGCTGTATTAATTGAGTTTAAAATGTTGAATATCTTTTTCCAGTGCCCAGTTGCCCTCCAGGGAATGTGCAAGCCACAGCCACATCACCAGAAACCATCTCTATTTCTTGGTCAACGTTGGCGAAAGAAACCTTGAATGGGATTCTGCAAGGATTCAGAGTTATCTACTGGGCCAATCTCTTGGATGGAGGTGAGAGAAATCAAGCTATTACCAAGTAACAAGCCATATGTTGCTTTTATACCATTTGTTCACTGCTGTGAAGGCATTATACCTCCTTTTCTCTTTGGTTTGGAGAAAGCTTCATCTACCTGTGAAGGAAGCCATTTTATTTAGAGCTTTAACAGAGTAGCAAAAAGCTGCCTGGAAGGGCCCATGTGGAAGGCTTCCACTGTAGCTTTACAACAGTCCATATACCTGCCATAGTACCCAAAGTGACCTGAGCAAATTTCATCTCAGTTACAAAGTCCAGCAGGTTTCTTTACAAAGAATCATGGCAAGAACCAGGAACATACTTGTCCATTCACACAGCAGCTACAGGATGGACAAGGGAT
>NW_010299160.1:5509-12092 GCF_000700745.2 Antrostomus carolinensis | reverse complement strand
ATCATCCTTGTGGCCTCCTTTTTATTTTATTTAAATTATTAAATTGATTTTATCTCAACCCACGAGTCCCCTTGCGTTTATCCCTCCAGTTCTCTCCTCTGTTCCCGGGGCAGGGGAGGATAAGTAAGCAGCTCTGTGGTGTTTAGTTGCTGGTTGAGATTAAACCACGACAATATTGTAAACTGAAATACCTTTTTTGCATTGATTGCACATTGTGGTGTTAGCTGTAATTTCATTGTTGGATGCTGTGCATAGTTATCTTTGGAGCTCTCAGCTGCATTATCTATGGAAGAGATAGAGCATAAGTTGTAAGGATGAAACTCCAGATACAAGTTTTTGAGTCTATCTTGATTTAGAGTTTGGGATTAAAAAAATAATCAGCCCTTGTGCATGTGATATTACCTATCTGTCCACTACCAAATGTGTCCAGAGGAAAACAAAAAAGAACTTTGCTCACCAGGTGCAAAGTTTAATAGCAGATATCACACTTTATACCACTTCTGGATCTGCCACAGTACCTTGTTAGAGGTGCTTTACTGTTTAATGGGTTGAAATTTGTAAGGATTGAGTTGTCAACTTTAAACTCAGATAAAGGGATGTGAAGTGACTGAAGTAATCTACTTTCTGTTTATTTGCCAGTCCTTAAAAATAGAAAAAAAATAACCTTGTGGTTCAGGACTGTGTCCAAGAATAACATGTCTCTTTGTTAATTTATCCGTAGCTTTAAAGATGAGCTCACATCTGAGAAGCTGTTTGGGGTAAAGTTGTGGATCACAGCAGGGCCAAGAGAAAAGTTCAGTGCTGCTGAGGTAAGGAGTCAATAATTGTTTGCAAATGAATTCTGTTTTAGGAGTTGTTTCATGTGAATTAGAAGAGAACAGCACAGAAATCTCTGCAGTAGTACTGCTTCATAGGAATTTACACAAGTTGAAATCTGAACACTTTTAGGGTCAAGTTCATTGCAAGTAGTCAGAATCATTTATCTTTCCTCATCTCAGTATAACTTTCCTGCAGTCCTGTGTGTAGCTTCTTTCACATATATTTTTTCTGGATCTTTTCTTGTCTTGTAGTTTTTGGTTCTGAAGAAGTTCCTGGAGGATGGTGGAGCCATCCTGGTGATGCTGAGAGAGGGTGGAGAGTCCCGATATGGCACCAATATTAACTTTTTGTTAGAAGAGTATGGGATCATTTTCAATAATGGTAATGGGTCTCACTGATACCTTTTATTGTTCAATCTTAAGCAAAATCTAAAGAGCAGGTTCAACCTTTGTCAGTAAAAGCCAAGCAGATCCCTCTCACAAAGTACTTTTTGGTCTAAGAGATGTTTTTTCTTGAAATCTACGTGTACATGGTGGTGTAATGCTGGAGCACACGAAGGGCTTTCCATGGAGACAGTTCCTTGAGAACAACTCAGCCATCTCCATTCTTTTGCTATAGTTATCAGTTTTAATGTTATTTACTAACAAAAAATAACTCCAGTGACCTTTCTTTGTTAAAAAGCCTTTGATTTCAAACATTTTTTCTGCACATTTTAATGGGTTGAATCACTTCATACTCACTCTGAATAAACAGTGGCTCCTTTTTTTTGGCAGAGACCAATAAAATGCCATTCATTTGGTTTTGTACCACCAACATGAAAAATCCCCAACTGTCTCTCAGTGACATAAAATACTTTAAGGGTCTTTGGTAGCATTTCTAGACTGTGCCTTTTTTTGCATCAACAGTATTAGATTAATCATGCTTTTGGAACATGCATAAAAAATAATTTGAACTTGTAAAACTTGATACATATTCTTTTAACTGGTTCATCATTTTGCCTCTTCTGCTTTGCCCAAGACATGGCGAAGGACTTGTTTTTCATATTTTTATTTGAACTTGCAAATATAATCCTGTCCTAAATCTGTATGTGCAGAAGGAAACAGTAGTGAATGGTGGTTTGAATTCTTTTGGGAGCCACCTGAGCCACGTGCTGGCTTTGTGGTGTTAGAAGCAAACACCCAGGGAATCTTAAGAGCTAAACTAATTTTTTCATTGCTGCATCTAGCACACTGATCAGATAAAATGTAAATTTCTGGGGTTTTTTTGCTTTCTTCAAGATGCTGTAGTACGAAATGTATATTACAAGTACTACCACCCAAAAGAAGCACTGATCTCTGATGGAGTCTTGAATAGGTAAATATTTGGGATATATAAATATTTACAGTAAACTCTTATAACCCATAGTGTTTTCAATAAGTTTTGCTTTTCAACATCTTGTAGGGGAATCAGTGAAGCGGCAAGAAAAAGAGTGCTTGAGACAACAGATGAAGATGGAAGTGGACATGACTCACAGTAAGTATTTTCCTTTGAGGCAGCTGATGTGAAAAGGTTTAGATCGACTCTGCATTAGCAGGGTTGTAATCTGGCAGGGGTGTGTTGTGCTTGTGTTGAGGCATTCTGATGTATATCTTAGGTCAGCTTCTTGCTCCTCATGGTTACATCTGGAAAGGAGGATCTGTTCAGTAACCAATGAAGAAACAGGAGTGATAGGTTTTGAAGGGATTGATTACTGACCAGATCTTTTTTGCCTCTAGTTTGTGCATTTGAATTTGATTAAACAACATTTGTACATTTGAACAACCTCTAGACAGTGTGGTGTTTGCCTGCAGGCATGAGGAACCCCACATCTTTTTAAAGAGTCTTAATTAGGTTGCCCAAGGAAGTTGTGGATGCCCCCTCCCTGGAAGTGTTTAAGGCCAGGCTGGATGAGGCTTTGAGCAACCTGGTCTAGTGGAAGGTGTCCCTGCTGCTGGCAGGGGGGTTGGAACTGGATGATCTTTAAGGTCCCTTCCAATCCAAACCATTCTATGATTCTATGAATCCAGGATGAAATAGACATCTATTTTATTTTTTAGCTCTCTGTCCCTCTGAGTTGCAGAGGAGTGAAGAGGCATTGGGAAGAACACAGCTTTTCTGTAAATAACTATGAATGTTTGTATTCTTCCTTGCAGCTAATTTTTAGACTAATAAATGACCGTGTGTTTGACTACAAGGTAAAATGCAAGTGTAAAAGCATTTCATGTAGTTTTGTTGCAGAATATAGATTCATCTGTGAGTTAAATAACCCTTCCCTTCTGTCAGGTAGAGGAGCGTGGAAACAAATGAAGAATGTTCTTTGTTACTTATTGAAGAGAAATTGTCAACCTGGAAAAAACTGTAGAAAGAGACTAAACTGCCATTAGAATGATGTGAATTTTCAAAAGCATGGCTCTTGGGATTCCACCACCAGTGCACAGTTACAGTTTGCAGTTCCGGCAGGCAGACTGTTTTATGTCCAGCCTGCCTGACCCATGCAGGTACTGATGGAGTTTCTGTATTTCCTGCAGGGCACTCACTTTCGTGTATCCATTCGGTGCCACGCTGAATGTGATGAAACCAGCAGTGGCTGTTCTGTCAACAGGATCTGTCTGCTTCCCGCTCAACAGGCCTATTCTTGCTTTCTATCAGGATGAGGTATGACTCTTCATGTAACAAACCACGCATTCTCACCCTTCCCTGCACAAAAATTATCAGTGTATTTTTCTGGGAGCACTTACAAACCCACTTCTATTTTTTGATGCGTCTGCCAACTGCAGATGAGCCTAAGGACTCCTGCCTCCTTTTGTGGAAAACTTCTTTGCATGGAGTTCAGAGGAGAATTAATTTGATGCTCAGGAAAGATTATATATTTGTTTGGTTGACAGGTGGATATTCTTAATTCTTCTTTAAAGTTTTATTATTTGAGGTTTTTTCCACTGTTTTAGTGATCATTTAGTAAGTAAGATTATTGTTAGCTTCATAAATATGCCATGGTAATTCTCTGAAGCAATTACATTCTTTAAAAATTGATTTAAAAAAAAATTCTCTCTCCTGGTAAGAGCACAAATCGGCTCTCCACTTGCTACTGAATTGATTTACTGTTTTGCAAAATGTAAGTAACATGAACTTTGTTACTTCCTACAGCTGTTGTGATCCACAGTTTTCTTTGTGACTACTCCAGGAACTGGGGAATCAGAGTAGCTATGATGTTGAAACCCACAGAGCAGACTCCTCTAGATTTTATCCAACTTAACAATGAAATAAACCCACATCTTCAGTTTCCTTTGATTTTACATGTGTACTGTTTAGCCTGGAAAAAAGGAAGCTTGGAGAGTCCTTATTGATCTCTACAGCAACCTGAAAGGAGGTTATAGCCAGGTAGGGGTCTGTCTCTTCTCCCAAGTAACAGGACAAGAGGAAATGGCCTCAAGTTGCACCAAGGGAGGATTAGATTGGATATGAGGAAGAATTTCACTACTTATTCCAAAATTTGCTATTTCTTCACTTTGTAATTAGACAACATTAACAATTGCTTCTAAAACTGTGATTTGGAAGGATTTTTTGCTATGTTGTGTTCTTTGTTGATAGCGTCAAGGTGGAAAGATGGCAGCGCTGGGATCTTCCCACATATTCAGTGATCAATATTTAGATAAAGAAGAAAACGGTAAGGTCATGGTAAGTTTTTTTTTTAAATTTTGTTTTGTTTTAAAGAAAACCACCTTAGTGGATCTTCACAGCACTTACAGAGCAATGCAAGTTCACTAGTTTAATCTTAGGGCAAGATAGCTACGAAGTGAATTCAGCACAGAGATTCTAACCCAGTACCAACATCCCGAGGAATTTGATAGAGCACAACGAGCAGCAAGGAGTTTTAAAAGATATAGTTTATTATTTATGTTACAGGATTCTGAAAAGCTCTTCCTACTTCTGTTCACCACTTTAGTGTTATTAATATTTAAATATTAAGTAGGGTCTTTTTTTGTTTACTACTTTTTCTTGGCTCCTTTAGTGCTTGATTGGGGCTGCTGATTAATAATAAACCTTTGCATATAGAGCTCCTGATACCTGGAGACTGTAATGCACTTTCCAAAGTGGGGTAGGTAATGTGGTTATGGGTAAGAAGGGGAGATTCTTTTCTGAGGTGTTACTGAAAGCATGCACCTCTTACAAAGTATGCTCATTGCCATGACTCATTGCTTCCATGTGTAAATACAAATAAAGCTTGTGTTTTCTCCACAGATACTCTTTGATTTATGATGTATTTTTAAATTCTATTTCATAATATGTTATTTAATAGATTTAATATGAATGTTTAAGCACAATGTAAGATTACTTGGACCCTCCAGAAATTAATTAAGTTTTGCCCCTCTCCAGGATGTGCTTTTCCAGTGGCTCACAACATCAGATGTCCATTTAAACCAGATGGATATGGAGGAGCCTGAGGTAAGAGAGATCTGTCACAAGGAGGTAAATAATAGCGTGGTCTAGCAGCACCAGTTTGGGCAAAATGGCACACAGCTAGATGGATGCTGTTGTTGCAGACCCTTCATTCAGGCTTTGAGATTGAGTAGACAGATGGACTAGGCATAAAAAATAATGGCATTGTATCTCCAGCTTAATAAGTCTGCACTTGGCTCTGAGTCTTCAGACAAGAGGAATGTGCATGAAGGGACGGTGGATTTTCTGTATATGAGCAGGGATCAAACTGTGTATCCATTTTAGTTGTTTTTTTAACTGATGTATGCAAACACTTATTTTATTTGGAAATATCATATGTGGTAAAATGATTTTCTGTGTGCATGAAAAGAACAACAGCCTTACACAGCTGGCTAGTAAGCTGTTTCTTTTAATTTTAAAGAATTAACAGAAATCAAGATACAACGTCCATGTGGCAAGTAGCTTTACAGCTAAAATAATAGTTTGCAGTCTACTAATCTAGTAAGGTGCTCTGCAAAGGGTCATCCTTGGTAAAGAGTGAAATAATGATTTCTAGATGAGATTTTAGTTGATATATAAACTAGAAAGAGACTTTGTCAATGAGTTGGGGTTTTTTTTAATCATAAGTGTGTGTATCTGTGTGTTTGTGTTCAGATTTCAGACTATAACATGCTCCCAGATACAGCCGTGCTGTCTGAGCAACTGCGAGTCTGTCTGCAAGAAGGAGATGAGAACCCAAGAGACTTCACAAAGCTGTTTGATACGTCCCTTTATCAGCTGGATACAACTGCCCTCCCTTCCGTTATCAAGTCAGCAGCTGTGATTCTTTCTTTCTTTATTTATTTTCCTATTGTGTATTCTGCATTTTCTGTTTGTGTTTAACTGTGTCTGCTTACCAGCAGAAGAGCCTGAGCTGCAGGCAGCATTCTGAATGTGGATATACCAGAAGATTGATTTGTGCAGTGTGACAGTGATGTTTTCTCTTGCTTCTTTGTCTTACCTGTAGTTTCTGACACTGTTTTTTTCCTTTTCTTTTTGACTACTGCTGGTTCAGTGAACTGATGTTTTCAGCAGAACCATCTGCAGTGATGTTGGGTACTTTCTGAAGTGATAACTGAGAGCTGGTTGTTTTTCCACTTTTGAATTACTTGGCATTTACTGAAGCTGCATTTCATTCATTTTTGCATTTCCCAGTCATTGTGTCTTGAGATTTATCTGCTGCTCAGTTTTACCAGTGTTGTGTCATTAGCAGCTTTGTCCCTCAGAATTCATCTGTTGCTTGAATAGTAGCGGGCTTAACACAGATTCT
>NW_010299160.1:0-5471 GCF_000700745.2 Antrostomus carolinensis | reverse complement strand
ACTTTATATTTCTCGTATCTTTGCTAGATGTGAATTCATAGTGGGTTCTCCCTTCTGATCCCATAACACAACTTTAAAATAGCTTTTGGTTATGGACTTCTTGAAAAACCTTTTTGAAATTCCAAGTCTGCTCTTTTTTAACTGATCACTTTTTCCTCATGCACGTTCATCCCTTTAAAAGTTACTTGAAGAATTGAGGTGTGACTTCTTTTTTATCATCTTATATATCCACCTGTCATTATCTTCTTCTCTGTCATAATTTTATCTAATTTCCTTGCTCTAGAAGTCACTTACTACTAATATGTAGTTTTCTGGGGTCCTTCTAAAATTAGACATCCCATTTTTTTGATGCAGTGACTGTGCATAATGTTGACCCTGGTGTCTTCAGAAAAAAAATCTCTATAGCCTTTATTACATGCAAGTGTAAATGGCTGTTTTATCATTTCTTCTCTGATACTCTGTCTTTTTCTGTGCTGCAGAGCTTATGAACAGCTGAATGTGAAGCATGAACCTCTCCAACTCATTCAGCCTCAATTTGAGACTCCCCTACCTGTCCTCCAGCCAGCTGTAAGTTATCTTCTTCCTAATACAGCACATGGAGAACTCTTCTGTTTAACACCTCTGTATGTCATTTCCATAGTTCTTTCAAAAAGAAAAAAAAAAAGGAAAAAAGTGAGTAATACTGGAGTAATGATTAATCACTTGGGACCTGAATACAGTGCAGGGACTGTCTTTTAGGAAAGAGCACTTATTTAATGCTTCTAGTTCTTATCAACAGAGCTGGAATGTGTAACATCTAGTACCATAGCACAGCTTCCTAGAGAGCTCAGAATGCCTTGTGTGTATATAAACCTTGGGCTGAGTAGCTGCCCCCAGTCCTGTGAGGTGCTGGTCCAGCCTTTGCTGTGAAAACAGAATGTGGTATTGCAGAAAGCACTGGTGGTGTGAATAACACCCAGACTGCTGCCAGGGGAGGAGCCAGCCTGTGTCACTCTTCTGTCTGCCCTGTATTTTGGGGACATTAAAAGTTACAACAAGGGCTGGCCAAACTTTTACCAGCAGAGATTTGGGCTGGTGCCAACAACATGAACTATGGCAGCGTCAAGCTTATTTCAAAAAGGAGGTTTCTTTGAGTATCTTTGAGTTTTGCCATCATGGCTCCATCCTTCTTTACCCTGGCCACTGAGGAAACCTCACTGGGATCCTTGTAACTGCAGGGGTGCAACTGAAAGTAGTATCTCATGCACTGCTCTTAAAAAAACTCAAGTCCACCTTGTGGCATAAGTGGTGATTGCATGAAAAAGAAAATACCCTTACCAGAATTGATGTGAATATGTTTCCAAGGTGAGCTGTTACGGTGAGCTTAGTACCTCAGCCATCACCTGCATGTCATGGAGCAAAACTAAAAGCAAACTGCAGAGGCAGTATGTCTGGTTGTGATGCCAGGTGATAGTTCTGGTGTACTTGTGACTAAACTCTTTTGGAATATTCAGTTATTTTCACAAAATATAAATGGAATTTTTAAAAAGGTGTACCTGTGTACTGTGGCCTTTGGAGTTGCTTTTGACTTTATAAAAAGTTTCTTCAAGTCCAGTCTAAGTCGAAAAGTGTTGTCTTAGAGATCTGTAAAGTGTAAAAAAATGATTTGGCAATAAGCTGTGCTAATTCCTCTCTTCAAGGTTTTTCCACCTACTTTCAGAGAATTGCCTCCTCCCCCTCTGGAGCTGTTTGATTTGGATGAAACTTTTTCCTCTGAGAAAGCTCGTCTTGCAGAGATTACAAACAAATGTAAGTGGAGCATTGTGATTGTTTACATGTTAATCAAGTCCAAGTTTTTGGAGCTTTTTTATTCTTATGTTTAATTTTAAAACATGGGCCTCATTTATGAAAATCCGCTGCTCTTATCCTGGGACAAGATATTGGAAGGCCTTGGGAACTGATAACATGACTTTATGTACTATGACATTTTATTGTGTTTGTTTTATGACATTTTATTATGCTTCTGCCTGCTGTTTCCTATATCATGCATAAATTGCTTTGCACAGTCTTGCAGATTTATTTCATGTCTTTTTATGCTTTGAAGTTAAAATGTTAAGATTATTCTAAACACACCTTAAGTCTAAACAAAGAGAAAGTACTAGCTGTGCAAATATATCATGGCTGGTCCACTAAATTCTTTACAGTAAATTTGATGCTTCAAAGTCTGTTTGGAACATATTGGCAGATCAGCTGTTTCTAACAAGTATTCCCTGTTTCTCAAATAGTCTAGTAAAGACAAAAATTGGACATTTCTACCCTATTTTTACAGGATTTAACCTCCCAGAATGCCAACAACAAATGAGATTTGTAGTACGTTTTTGCCCAGCTGGTACAGATGTGTGTGATACTCACCTGCCTTCCTCCCTGGGATGTTTGTTTAGGTACTGATGACGACCTGGAATTTTACGTACGAAAATGCGGCGATATCCTAGGAGTAACAAGTAAACTCCCAAAGGAGAAGCAAGATGCCAAATATATCCTGGAGCACATCTTCTTCCAAGTGGTTGAGTTTAAGAAATTGAATCAGGTATTTTTAGTAACAGAATTAGAAGTGAATAGTTGGTAGTACCAGCACTGAGGCTGATGTATCTTTGTAGCAGCTACGCTTGTCACTGGCAAGAGGTACAGTGATGTGTTAAGACATTTTTTGTACAATAAATTAGACCAATGAATTGTGATCCAGAGTACTTATGACTGTTAATCTGTATAGAATGTGTAGCACTCGATTTATTAAGTCTCTCATTTGTTTTAATTGGGAGATGAATCAATGTGAGTGTAGTTTTGGTAATTTCAGCTAAATACTGTTCCTGAGTGGTGCACTGAGTAAGAGCAGTGTGCCCTCAGGAACGTTCGCAGCGCTTGCTAACGCTGCAGTGTCCGTGTGAAGGCAGCGTTGTTACTCACAAGCAGCGCTGTGTTGAAATAATTCTTTATAGTAAATTTGATGCTTCAAAGTCTGTTTGGAACATATTGGCAGATCAGCTGTTTCTACTAACAAGTATTCCCTGTTTCCCAAATAGTCTAGTAAAGACAAAAATCAGACATTTCTACCCTATTTTTAATGTTTTTTTTTCTTTTTCTCTTCTTCCCTTTCCTAAGGAACATGATACTGACACAAGTGAAGCTGGATTCCAGAATGGTAACTGAGACCTGGCTTTCCTCAGTTGGAGATAGACCTTTTAGTAAAAACATACTTTTCCATTTTTTTTTTCAACCTCTGTGTTTGGTATGTTGATTGGGACCGTCTTGGTAGTTCACTGAATGTTCAGATCATTTCTGTGTAGTAGTTGGAATAATTAATGTCTTTGGAGGAAATACTTATATTTTGCAAGCACTTTCCAAATAATTTCCTATTTTTCTACTTCTTTATTGAAACTGTAATTTTGTAATATATGAAAAAAAATAATCTTGTACTAAGAAAATGTGGTTTGGGTCCTTCTTTTTGGCTTTTCTTGTAGCAAGGCTTACTGTGGGTTCTCCTGGTATGCATACAGTCCTTAATTGCACTGTGGGATTGTTATTTTAGTTTGTGAACTGTGGAAAACAGAGCCATTAAATACAGGAGCTGCTGAAAATATGTTAGACTGTCACCCCGAGGCAGTCTCCTTTTGTCTCTTTGCCAAAGCGAACCAAGGAGAGGTGGGTTGTTACTCAGAGGAAAAAATTTCTTCCAAGGGAGAGGAAGAATTGAAATTAAGCACTAATGACATTGTTGCAGATCGCTGCCCCATATAAGACTGGAAATACATCATTTTGAAAAGAAGGGACAGCATTTGGATGAAAAAGACTTTAAGATTTAATGGATCATTATTAAGGAAATGTGATACTGTGTAGAAACTCAGGAATATTTTTACTTAAAATTATTTGATATCTAGTTAATTCCCAGAGATAGTAAGCTAGGTAATGCACAAAAATGGAAATTCATTGACCCTGAAATGTTGAAGCTCAATGCACAGCAAAAATAGAGCCAAGGATATGAGTGCTGAGAAGAAAAGATTTGTCAACATCATTAACACCACGTCTTTGTTGCAAGGACTTTTTTATATCAACATTGAGATTGCACTTTGACTTAAAAAAAGAAATTTATTTAATCTGACCCCCGAACTGTGAAATGTAAATTCTTCCCCCACTCAAACCTTCTATGCAGCCTTTGTGACACCTGCGCTTTATCTTGCTCTGCCATGTTTTGTAATGTCAAAAGATCTTTTATCCCCCAAAAAGTCTGTTCGTTTTACATTGCTTCATGCTTCGCATGTGAACTTGGCACAGGTTTTTCTAAAGGAGGTGCCCCAAAGCACCTGCCCAGTTACTGACCAGTTGAGATGTGCTAATACAGTGTGAGCAGAAGCGGCTGTACCTCTTCTTACGCTGCAGATGTGCCTTTTTCATAGCAGCGTGTTTGAAATCTTTCATTTCTTCATCTTTTATTTATTGTTCTTTAATGGCATGGTTGTGTTTGTTACACAGAGTACTTTGTACATTCCAGCTACAGATTTACACAATAAGCTTAATCTTTCCTCTGCAGTATCAATACCGATCAGTGAACCGGCACAAACTGCAGTTGAACCAAACAACTGTGTGATCCTTTTGCTAATTATAGATCTGATTTGTACTGTTCTGTGGTGTTTATATTTCAAACTGTCAATACTTTCCTGGCCCTTTTTCTGAGTTGTTTTGTCACCTGTTCCTGATGTTGTAACAGGGTTTAGAAAAAAAGTCATCTGAGCAGCTGGAGAAGACAAGCAGCTCCCTGTTCACTGTTTGTGGTGCCACTCTGACAGCTGAAGTAAAAGAGCAGATTTTTTTTCACTGAATGGATGTTTTTTAGAGCCAGAAGCTCTAGTGTGAAATGTATGTGGAGGCAAGAGCTTGCATCTCTCTTTCTAAGCTGTCCCTTTGGCCCTCTGGAACTGTTTAAACTGTTATTTGTAAACAGAATTGCTTACTTTGGCCATGGGAATATGATACACTTCAAGTTTAAGGCTGATTGACAGAATTTTGAAGGAGTACAAGTGGGTGAGGGCTTTCAACAGGTGAGGCTGGGCCACTGGAAGGTGAGGCACACAGCTAGCCCTGGAGTTATGTATTAATTAAATTACTGCTGTAAATCACAAAAGTTGGTTCCAAGCAGCTGTTGCTGCTTTACCTTTTTTTTTTCTCTGTCCTCTTACGCAACACAACTTCACATCTCTTAATCTATCCCTAAAAGAAGAGGAGGGAGTGTATATTGGTTCTTCAGCAAACTGTAAATGCCTTGGAAAGCGGTTTTCACAAATAATTCTCCGTGTCTTTGTGTCTGCTGTAAACAGTGTTGGGAGGGGAGAAAAAGGGAAGGAGAGCAAGTGTGTGTGTAAGGTGGGAGAGCGAGAAAACCCGTAGCAGGGGTGGGGTGGGATGAGGGTGGGCTGGTTTCCTTCCCTCGGAGCAGGGTC